>NC_061513.1:5055615-5326530 GCF_022539505.1 Lolium rigidum
TTTTGACCGACAAAGTATGAGGCCCTTGTCATTCTTCCATTTGCTTTGGTATCTCAAAATGCCGATGATTAGAATGTTGGTCACCTATACACTTGGGGAGGGGTCGGTGAACCCGGTGCGATGACACAAGTATCAATCTCTTGTGCATCCTACTTGGTTTCACCGACGCCTTCTCTAAATGTTAATATTTGTTTGGACTGACAAAGTATGAGGCCCTTGTCATTCTTCCATTTGCTTTGGTATCTCAAAATGCCGATGATTAGAATGTTGGTCACCTATACACTTGGGGGAGGGGTAAGTGAACCTCGGTGCGATGACACAAGTATCAATCTATTGTGCATCCTACTTGGTTTCACTTACTCCGTCCCTAAATGTTAATATTTGTTCCGACCAACAATGTATGAGGCATGCCTTTTAGTTCATACTACTTGGATCGTTTTTGAGTTTGCTCTTATTCGTTGCAAACATCTATGAGCGTGCACTAATGTTTCTTTGGCTTGTGCATATGTACGCAGATATGACGTGGTATGTCGTGTACAAGGGCAAGGTTCCCGGAGTCTACAACGACCGGGAGGAGTGTCGGAGACAGGTTCACCGTTTTAGCGGTAACAGCTACAAAGGGTACACCACTAGAGCGGAGGCCGAAGACGGATACGCACGCTATCTGGCGGGAGAGAGGACGGAGCGGAGGAGGAACCGGATGAAGACCACTTTCATCGGGACGGTGCTAGTAGTGACTCTAGCTCTCTTCTATGTGATGCTAGTTTAGATGATCGACCTTGTGCCACTACTAGCTCATTTGTGACTTGTAACACCGTAACTTGCATTGTAACCTCTAATGTGAATGCTTGTGAATCATGTGGGGCTAATGTGAAGAACTATGTATGGATAAGTCTGTGTTGTTGTTTATATGCTGTTATATATCCTGTATTGTGCTATTGTACTGTCATATACAACCTGTATAAATACCTGCCAAGATACAAAAAAAAAATTCGAAATCCTAGCGAAGCGGCGCACTAGTGGACCATCCGTGGCGCACTACCACTAAGTAGCGAGTGGCGCACCGCTACTCGATCCGAGTGGCGCACTGCCCTGTGATCCTCTCCGAGACTAGCGATGGCGCACAAGGATAAGTAGCAGTGGCGCACGTCCCGGAGAGGGCGAGTGGCGCACGTACTCACGCAGCGATGGGCGCACCTACTAGCTGGACCAGCGGCGCACGCAAAGCGTAGCGATGGCGCACCTCTTCTACACAGTGGTGGCGCACCGCCTCGACCAACGGTGGCGCACCACTTTGGAGTAGTAGTGGCGCACCGGAGGGCATGTCAATGGCGCACCGGGCAGTGCGCCACAGTATCTAGGCTAGTAGTGGCGCACCCCTAGTGCGCCACTACTATGTGTTAGCAGTGGCGTGATAACAGTGGCGCACCACTAGTGCGCCACTGATGGCTATATGTGGTGCGCCACTGAAAGCCTTTTTTCTAGTAGTGAACAAGGAGACAATGTAAAGTCTTATAATAGTTATAATATGTTCATATGTGAGCTTTGCTGCACCTTTTATACTTGAGTTTGCTTCAAACAACCTTGCTAGCCTAGCCTTGTATTGAGAGGAATTCTTCTCATGCATCCAAATCCTTGAGCCAATAACCATGCCATTTGTGTCCACCATACCTACCTACCACATGGTATTTCTCCGCCATTCCAAAGTACATTACTTGAGTGCTACCTTTAAAATTTCTATTCTTTGCCTTTGCAATATATAGCTCATGGGACAAATAGCTTAAAAACTATCGTGGTGAAGAATATGTAATTATGTGTCTTATTTCTTAGTAAGTTGCTTGTTGAGAGGTAACCATGTTTTCTGGGGACGCCATCAACTCTTTTACCTTTGTTGAATATCATGCGAGTTGCTATGCATGTTCATCTTGTCTGAAGTAAGGGCGGTTTTCACAATCAAATGGTTTGAGTATGCATACTGTTAGAGAAGAACATTGGGCCGCTAACTAAAGTCATGATTCATGGTGGAAGTTTCAGTGTGGACAGCTAATCCTCAATCTCTTTTTTTTGAGAACTCTGACAGTAGGAAAGGCTCCTACTGTCTTTTTGTATTAATCAGAAGTAACTTTACATGGTATCCTCCTGGAGAGGAAGGAAGAATCAAGAGAAATTTACAATCAGGATTCCTATTTTTCACACTAAATACTGTCAACAAATTCAAAAACAAAGTTGTGAAGGTCTTCTTTGGTTCTATGGACCAAAAGAAGGAGATCAGCCTTGACTCTCTGTTTCCAGGACTCTATACTGGGGTCTATCCCTTTGAAGAGAAGGTTATTCCTTTCCTTCCATATGTTCCAGGCAGATATGAGCATAATTTCCATATACATTGGCTTCTGCCACTGATCCTTCCCTTTTTGTATTAATGTTCTTCTGTCTAAATTACTGTGCCAAAACATGCCAATCTTCTCCCAGCATAAAGAACTAAAGGGGCAGTAGAAGAGCATATGCTCAATTGTTTCTTCTGGTGGGTTTATGCACATCAGGCAATTATATCCTATGTTTATGCAGTAGTGTCGTCTCCGGAGCATATTTCTAGTGTTTAATCTATCTGACAGGACTAGCCATCCAAAGAATTTCATTTTTGGTATACACTTGCTTTTCCATAGCCATCCATATGTGATGTGTGGCACAATCTCTCTAAAACAGAAGTTGTAATATTTGCTGGCTGTGAATTTGGATCCCCACTCATATGTCCATTTATCATGATTTAGGGAAAAAGTAATATGCCTGGTGTTGTTCTGTAAATCTCTGAGTTCATTCATTGCTTCTGGTGATAAGGGTAAATGAAAAAGATCCCCCAGTCTGGTAGATGACAAAAAATCTTGTACAGAAATGTCTTCATCGATTGCAAATGAAAAGGCCCTGGGGTATGTTTCACTGACAATATTTGAGATCCAAGAATCCTTCCAAAAAAGTGTTGTAGTTCCTTCATTTACTGTACTAGAGGCAATCCCTCTATAAATAGGCATAAGCTTGCAAATATCTTTCCACCAGAAAGACCCACATAATGAAGCAGCATGTGGAATTTCCCTTGTATAGTAAGTGCTCCAAACCAGGTTAACCCAGGGGGTGTTCTCTCTGTTATAGAATTTATGAAGATATTTCAGTAAGAGCCCCTGATTCTGTATTTTTAGATTAAGTGTTCCAAGTCCTCCTTTATTTTTGGGTTGACAGACCATATCCCATGAAGCTAAGGAATTACTCTTTGTTTCCCCATTTTCTCCCTTTTTCAACCAAAGGCAATGTCTTCTAATTTTTTCAACCAGTTCAAGTATCTTAGGGTGTAGCTGCAGAGTGCACATAGAGAAGCTGGCTATGGAAGTAAAGAGGGAATTTATGAGGGTTACTCTTCCACTGTAAGACATGAGCATGAATGAAGCTGAAACTTTCCTCTCAATTCTATCCACCAGAGGCATAAGTTCTTGCACTGTTGGTTTTGTTGTGCCTAGTGGTAGCCCCAGGTAAGTGAATGGCATTGAAGCTATCTGGCATCCAATAAGCTCAGCAATACTGGCAGCTGTGATATTGTCTATATTTATTGGGATCATAGAGGATTTGTGATAATTAATGATTAAGCCAGTGGACTGAGCATACTGTTGAAGGATATCTTTCATGATTTGCACCTGTTGTGTGTGAGCTGGTAAGATAATAAGAGTGTCATCTGCATATTGTACTACAGGAAAATATGTATCCTCATGAGTGGGGAAAGGAAGAGTAAGCAACCCATTTCTATAGGCTTTATTAATTGCAGACTGTAGCAAATCAGCAGCTAGAACAAATAAAAGGGGAGACAGGGGGTCTCCTTGTCTGACACCCCTCTTGCAATGAAATTGTCTGCCAGGTACACCATTTAGGAGAATAGCTGATTTCCCGTAAGAGAATATTTGCTCAATCCATAGCAGCCACTTGTTATCAAAGCCCATTTGTTTCAGTATTTTAATCATAGCAGAGTGATCAATAGTATCAAAAGCCTTGGCAAAGTCCAATTTCAGTAATATAATCTCCTCTTTAGATTTTTCACATTGATAAAGGAATTCAAAAGCCCAAGCAATACAATCTTGTATATTCCTTCCTTTGAGAAAACCATACTGATTTTTGTGCACTATTTTCAACACCACTTTTTGCAGTCTATTGGCCAGAAGCTTTGTTAGTATCTTGAGGATACAATTTAGGAGGGTTATTGGTCTGAAATCATTCACTCCTTCAGGATTTTGAATTTTTGGAATCAAAGTAATATGCCCCATATTAATACTTTCTAGGTTTAAATTCCCTTCATAGAAATCATCACAAAGTTTATAAATATCCTCCTTAATAATGTGCCAGCATGATTTAAGAAATTGGCCATTGAATCCATCAGGTCCTGGTGCTTTATCAAGTGGCATACTATTTATTACTGTATCAATCTCTTGAGTAGTGAAGGGCACAGATAATTCTTCTAGACCACTAATGGGCTGTATCAAGGATTCTAAGTCAAACAACATAGGAGGATTGGTAGAGGTGCCCAACCTATTTTTATATGCCTGAAAAAGAATATCCTCCTTATCTGCATGTTCGATAGCGATTGTTCCATCTTCTCGATGTAATAGATGCAATATTATTCCTTCTGTGCCTTTCAGTTGCCATGTTGTGGAAGAACTTAGAATTTTCATCCCCAAGCTTTGTCCATCTAATGGTGCATCTTTTCTTCCAGTATTGTTGCTGATAACTGAGTAATCTCATCAAATGTTTTTTGAGAATCAATCTGAAGTTTGTCTCTGGGACAGTCAGTCCTCTGGCATCCTCAATGGCATCTAGTTGTGTAATAGCAGAGTTTGTATTTTCAATGCAAATTTTTAATTTCGATATAGATTTACTCCAGTTCTTGAGATCATATCTTAGCCTCTTGAATTTTGCATTTAAGTTAGCAGCAGCATTTACCTTATGAGTTTGTCTGTTCCAACTATTAGCAACTGTCTGCATAAAGCCAGGATGAGCCACCCAATAATTTTCGAATCTAAAAATCTTACTGCTTGGAATACTTGTTTGTATAGATATCAAGCAAGGAATATGATCAGAAGTGGGTTTGCCTTTGGGGAGCACTTCAGTTGCTGGGTAAGCAGTTGTCCAATGGAGAGAGGTGAAGAACCAGTCTAACTGCTCTAGAAGAGGATTATCTTGCATATTACTCCAGGTGAATTGTCTCCCTTTAAGTGGCAGCTCAGTAAGGTTTTGTTCTCTGATAAAATCATTGAATATTATCATATCCTCCACACAGCCCCCAGGTTTATTTCTATTAGCAGCTGATCTGATGAAATTAAAGTCACCAACTATTAACCAATCTTCATTGGATGGAATATTCAGATCAAACATCCACTTAACAAAATCATTCCTTAACTCTCCAGTACAGGGACCATAAATATTAACCAATGTCCATGCCTGAGCAGAGGTTGTGGAGGTAAAATGCACAGACATAGCAAAAGGTTCACAATGCATAATCATTCCAGAAAAAACAGAGCTTTTCCAAATAATAATAATTCCACCTGAGGCACCATTTGATGGAACATAAAGAAAATCATCAAAGCATGGAGGGCAACATGATTTAATAAAAGCCATATCAAAGGATTCTTTCTTGGTTTCTTGCAGACATATTACATCACATCCACAATCCTTAATCTCTTATGAGAATATTAACTGTTGTTGAATGCTTATGCATTAAAGAGGAGTCCATTATCTGTTGTCTATGTTGTCCCGGTATGGATGTCTAAGTGGAGAATAATCAAAAGCGAGAAATCCAATGCGAGCTTTCTCCTTAGACCTTTGTACATGCGGCATAGAGGTACCCCTTTGTGACACTTGGTTGAAACATATGCTATGCAATGATAATCCGTGTTAATCCAAGCTAATTAGGACAAGGTGCGAGCACTATTAGTATACTATGCATGAGGCTTGCAACTTATAAGATGTCTTATACATAACACATATGCTTTATTACTACCATTGACAAAATTGTTTCTTGTTTTCAAAATGAAAAGCTCTAGCACAAATATAGTAATCAATGCTCCCCTCTGCGAAGGGCCTATCTTTTACTTTATTTTTGAGTCAGTTTACCTATTCCTTCTATCTTAGAAGCAAACACTTGTATCAACTGTGTGCATTGATTCTTACATGTTTACTTATTGCACTTGTTATATTGCTTTGTGTTCACAATTATCCATGAGATAAATATGTTGAAGTTGAAAGCAACCGCTGAAACTTTATCTTCCTTTGTGTTTCTGCAAACAATCATCATCCACACTATACATCTAATCCTTTGTTATAGCAAGCCGGTGAGATTGACAACCTCACTGTTTCGTTGGGGCAAAGTACTTTGGTTGTGTGATACGTCTCCGACGTATCGATAATTTCTTATGTTCTATGCCATATTATTGATGATACCTACATGTTTTATGCACACTTTATGTCATATTCGTGCATTTTCTGGAACTAACCTATTAACAAGATGCCGAAGTGCCGATTCTGTCGTTTTCTGCTGTTTTTGGTTTCGTAAATCCTAGTAACGAAATATTCTCGGAATCGGACGAAATCAAGACCCGGGTTCCTATTTTCACCGGAAGCATCCAGAACACCCGAGAGCCGCCGAGGGGGCCCTGTGGGCCCCAGATGATAGGGTGGCGCGGCCTGGGCCCTGGCCGCGCCAGCCTATGGTGCCGTCGCCTCTTCGACCCTCTGACGCTGCCCTTCCGCCTATTTAAAGCCTCCGTCGCGAAAACCCTGATGTGAAGAACCACGATACGGAAAACCTTCCAGAGCCGCCGCCATCGCGAAGCCAAGATCTGGGGGACAGGAGTCTCTATTCCGGCACCCTGCCGGAGCGGGGAAGTGCCCCCGGAAGGCTTCTCCATCGACACCGCTGCCATCTCCACCGCCATCTTCATCACCGCTGCTGCTCCCATGAGGAGGGAGTAGTTCTCCATCGAGGCTCGGGGCTGTACCGCGTAGCTATGTGGTTCATCTCTCTCCTATGTGCTTCAATACAATAATCTCATGAGCTGCCTTACATGATTGAGATTCATATGATGATGCTTGTAATCTAGATGTCACTATGCTAGTCAAGAGAGTTTTACTTATGTGATCTCCGGAGACTCCTTGTCCCACGTGTGTAAAGGTGACGAGTGTGTGCACCGTGTGGGTCTCTTAGGCTATATTTCACGTAATACTTACTCACTGTTATGAATGGCGTAGTGAAGTGCTTATTTATATCTCTTTATGATTGCAATGTGTTTTGTATCACTACTATTCTATGTTCTACTCTAGTGATGTTATTAAAGTAGTTTATTCCTCCTGCACGGTGTAATGGTGACAGTGTGTGCATCCGTGTTAGTACTTGGCATATGCTATGATCATGATCTCTTGTAGATTGTGGAGTTAATTATCATTATGATTGTATTCATATGATCTATTCCTCCTACATAGTGTGAAGGTGACAGTGTGCATGCTGTGTTAGTACTTGGTTTAGTCGTATTGATCTTTCTTGCACTCTAAGGTTATTTAAATATGAACATTGAATTGTGGAGCTTGTTAACTCCGGCATTGAGGGTTCGTGTAATCCTACGCAATGTGTTCATCATCCAACAAGAGTGTAGAGTATGCATTTATCTATTCCGTTATGTGATCAAAGTTGAGAGTGTCCACTAGTGAAAGTCTAATCCCTAGGCCTTGTTCCTAAATATCGCTATCGCTGCTTGTTTACTCGTTTCTATCGCGTTACTATCGCTGCATTACTACTGCTTGTTTATTGTCCCGGGCAAAGCACTTTTCTCGGTGCCGTTGCTACTACTTATTCATACCACCTGTATTTCACTATCTCTTCGCCGAACTAGTGCACCTATTAGGTGTGTTGGGGACACAAGAGACTTCTTGCTTTGTGGTTGCAGGGTTGCATGAGAGGGATATCTTTGACCTCTTCCTCCCTGAGATCGATAAACCTTGGGTGATCCACTTAAGGGAAACTTGTTGTTGTTCTACAAACCTCTCGCTCTTGGAGGCCCAACACTGTCTACAAGAATAGAAGCTCCCGTAGACATCAAGCACTTTTCCTGGCGCCGTTGCTCGGGGAGGAAAGGTAAAAGGCTCTCATACTCCGGTCTCGGGTAAAGTACTTTTCTCGTTACCGTTGTGTGTGTGCTCGAAGCTATTTCCTTTAGATCCTGCAATTGCATCTTTTTGTTTCTTGTTTACACTAGTTTGGCATAATGGACAACAATGAGCTTCTTATTCTATTTCCAGATTTAAAACATGGATTGTTTGATGCGAAAATTAAAAAACCTATGGAATCTTATTTGCATGCTGGTAGTAATATTAGTATGAACGCTTTGAACACCATTGTTGATAATAATATAGAAAGTTCTAAGCTTGGGGAAGCTGGTTTCATGATCTTTTTAGTCCCCCAAGCATTGAGGAGAAAATTTTCTTTGATGATACTTTGCCTCCTATTTATGATGATTATAATGATAGTGGTCTTGTGGTGCCACCTACTATGGAGAGTAAATTTTGTTGTGATTATACTATGCCTCCTACACTCGATGAGAATAATAATGATAGCTACTTTGTTGAATTTGCTCCCACTACAACTAATAAAATTGATTATGCCTATGTGGAGAGTAATAATTTTATGCATGAGACTCATGATAAGAATGCTTTATGTGATAGTTATATTGTTGAGTTTGCTCATGAGGCTACTGAAAGTTATTATGAGAGAGGAAAATATGGTTGTAGAAATTTTCATGTTACTAAAATGCCTCTCTATGTGCTGAAATTTTTGAAGCTACACTTGTTTTATCTTCCTATGCTTGTTACTTTGCTCTTCATGAATTTGTTTATTTACAAGATTCCTATGCATAGGAAGCATGTTAGGCTTAAATGTGTTTTGAATTTGCCTCTTGATGCTCTCTTTTGCTTCAAATACTATTTCTTGCGAGAGCATCATTAAAACTGCTGAGCCCATCTTAACGGCTATAAAGAAAGAACTTCTTGGGAGATAACCCATGTGTTATTTTGCTACAGTACTTTGTTTTATATTTGTGTCTTGGAAGTTGTTTACTACTGTAGCAACCTCTCCTTATCTTAGTTTTATGTTTTGTTGTGCCAAGTAAAGTCTTTGATAGTAAAGTAAGTACTAGATTTGGATTACTGCACAGTTCCAGATTTCTTTGTCTGTCACGAATCTGGGTCTACCTCCCCGTAGGTAGCTCAGAAAATTAAGCCAATTTACGTGCATGATCCTCAGATATGTACGCAACTTTCATTCAATTTGAGCATTTTCATTTGAGAAAGTCTGGTGGCCTAATAAAATCCATCTTTACGGACTGTTCTGTTTTGACAGATTCTGCCTTTTATTTCGCATTGCCTCTTTTGCTATGTTGGATGAATTTCTTTGATCCATTAATGTCCAGTAGCTTTATGCAATGTCCAGAAGTGTTAAGAATGATTGTGTCACCTCTGAACATATTAATTTTTATTGTCCACTAACCCTCTAATGAGTTGTTTCGAGTTTGGTGTGGAGGAAGTTTTCAAGGGTCAAGAGAGGAGGATGATATACTATGATCAAGAAGAGTGAAAGCTCTAAGCTTGGGGATGCCCCGGTGGTTCATCCCTGCATATTTCAAGAAGACTCAAGCATCTAAGCTTGGGGATGCCCAAGGCATCCCCTTCTTCATCGACAAATTATCAGGTTCCTTCTCTTGAAACTATATTTTTATTCGGTCACATCTTATGTACTTTGCTTGGAGCGTCGGTTTGTTTTTGTTTTTGTTTTGTTTGAATAAAATGGATCCTAGCATTCACTTTATGGGAGAGAGACACGCTCCGCTGTAGCATATGGACAAATATGTCCTTAGGCTCTACTCATAGTATTCATGGCGAAGTTTCTTCTTCGTTAAATTGTTATATGGTTGGAATTGGAAAATACTACATGTAGTAATTCTAAAATGTCTTGGATAATTTGATACTTGGCAATTGTTGTGCTCATGTTTAAGCTCTTGCATCATATACTTTGCACCCATTAATGAAGAAACACTTAGAGCTTGCTAATTTGGTTTGCATATTTGGTTTCTCTAGAGTCTAGATAATATCTAGTATTGAGTTTTTGAACAACAAGGAAGACGGTGTAGAGTCTTATAATGTTTACAATATGTCTTTTATGTGAGTTTTGCTGCACCGTTCATCCTTGTGTTTGTTTCAAATAACCTTGCTAGCCTAAACCTTTTATCGAGAGGGAATACTTCTCATGCATCCAAAATACTTGAGCCAACCACTATGCCATTTGTGTCCACCATACCTACCTACTACATGGTATTTATCCGCCATTCCAAAGTAAATTGCTTGAGTGCTACCTTTAAAATTCCATCATTCACCTTTGCAATATATAGCTCATGGGACAAATAGCTTAAAAACTATTGTGGTATTGAATATGTACTTATGCACTTTATCTCTTATTAAGTTGCTTGTTGTGCGATAACCATGTTTCTGGGGACGCCATCAACTATTCTTTGCTGAATATCATGTGAGTTGCTATGCATGTCCGTCTTGTCTGAAGTAAAAGAGATCTACCACCTTTATGGTTGGAGCATACATATTGTTAGAGAAGAACATTGGGCCGCTAACTAAAGCCATGATTCATGGTGGAAGTTTCAGTTTTGGACATATATCCTCAATCTCATATGAGAATAATAATTGTTGCCACATGCTTATGCATTAAAGAGGAGTCCATTATCCGTTGTCCATGTTGTCCCGGTATGGATGTCTAAGTTGAGAATAATCAAAAGCGAGAAATCCAAAATGCGAGCTTTCTCCTTAGACCTTTGTACAGGCGGCATGGAGGTACCCCATTGTGACACTTGGTTAAAACATGTGTATAGCAATGATCCGGTAGTCCAAGCTAATTAGGACAAGGTGCGGGCACTATTAGTATACTATGCATGAGACTTGCAACTTGTAAGATATAGTTTACATAACTCATATGCTTTATTACTACCGTTGACAAAATGGTTTCATGTTTTCAAAATAAAAGCTCTAGCACAAATATAGCAATCGATGCTTTCCTCTTTGAAGGGCCATTCTTTTTACTTTTATGTTGAGTCAGTTCACCTATCTCTCTCCACCTCAAGAAGCAAACACTTGTGTGAACTGTGCATTGATTCCTACATACTTGCATATTGCACTTGTTATATTACTCTATGTTGACAATTATCCATGAGATATACATGTTATAAGTTGAAAGCAACCGCTGAAACTTAATCTTCCTTTGTGTTGCTTCAATACCTTTACTCCGATTTATTGCTTTATGAGTTAACTCTTATGCAAGACTTATTGATGCTTGTCTTGAAGTACTATTCATGAAAAGTCTTTGCTTTATGATTCACTTGTTTACTCATGTCATTACCATTGTTTTGATCGCTGCATCCACTACATATGTTTACAAATAGTATGATCAAGGTTATGATGGCATGTCACTTCAGAAATTATCTTTGTTATCGTTTTACCTGCTCGGGACGAGCGTAACTAAGCTTGGGGATGCTTGATACGTCTCCGACGTATCGATAATTTCTTATGTTCTATGCCATATTATTGATGATACCTACATGTTTTATGCACACTTTATGTCATATTCGTGCATTTTCCGGAACTAACCTATTAACAAGATGCCGAAGTGCCGATTGTTCGTTTTCTCGCTGTTTTTGGTTTCAGAAATCCTAGTAACGAAATATTCTCGGAATCGGACGAAATCAAGACCCAGGTTCCTATTTTCACCGGAAGCATCCAGAACACCCGAGAGCCGCCAGGGGGGGGCCCTGTGGGCCCCAGATGATAGGGTGGCGCGGCCTGGGCCCTGGCCGCGCCAGCCTATGGTGCCGCCGCCTCTTCGACCCTCTGACGCTGCCCTTCCGCCTATTTAAAGCCTCCGCCGCGAAAACCCTGATGTGAAGAACCACGATACGGAAAACCTTCCAGAGCCGCCGCCATCGCGAAGCCAAGATCTGGGGGACAGGAGTCTCTGTTCCGGCACCCTGCCGGAGCGGGGAAGTGCCCCCGAAAGGCTTCTCCATTGACACCGCTGCCATCTCCACCGCCATCTTCATCAACGTTGTTGTCTCCCATGAGGAGGGAGTAGTTCTCCATCGAGGCTCGGGGCTGTACCGGTAGCTATGTGGTTCATCTCTCTCCTATGTGCTTCAATACAATAATCTCATGAGCTGCCTTACATGATTGAGATTCATATGATGATGCTTGTAATCTAGATGTCACTATGCCAGTCAAGAGAGTTTTACTTATGTGATCTCCGGAGACTCCTTGGCCCACGTGTGGAAAGGTGACAGTGTGTGCACCGTGTGGGTCTCTTAGGCTATATTTCACAGAATACTTACTCACTGTTATGAATGGCGTAGTGAAGTACTTATTTATATCTCTTTATGATTGCAATGTGTTTTGTATCACTACTATTCTATGTGCTACTCTAGTGATGTTATTAAAGTAGTTTATTCCTCCTGCACGGTGTAATGGTGACAGTGTGTGCATCCGTGTTAGTACTTGGCATATGCTATGATCATGATCTCTGTAGATTGTGGAGTTAATTATCATTATGATTGTATTGATATGATCTATTCCTCCTACATAGTGTGAAGGTGACAGTGTGCATGCTCGTGTTAGTACTTGGTTTAGTCGTATTGATCTTTCTTGCACTCTAAGGTTATTTAAATATGAACATTGAATTGTGGAGCTTGTTAACTCCGGCATTGAGGGTTCGTGTAATCATACGCAATGTGTTCATCATCCAACAAGAGTGTAGAGTATGCATTTATCTATTCTGTTATGTGATCAAAGTTGAGAGTGTCCACTAGTGAAAGTCTAATCCCTAGGCCTTGTTCCTAAATATCGCTATCGCTGCTTGTTTACTCGTTTTCCTGCGTTACTACCGCTGCATTACTACTGCTTGTTTACTCGTCCTGGGCAAAGCACTTTTCCGGTGCCGTTGCTACTACTTATTCATACCACCCGTATTTCACTATCTCTTCGCCGAACTAGTGCACCTATTAGGTGTGTTGGGGACACAAGAGACTTCTTGCTTTGTGGTTGCGGGGTTGCATGAGAGGGATATCTTTGACCTCTTCCTCCCTGAGATCGATAAACCTTGGGTGATCCACTTAAGGGAAACTTGCTGCTGTTCTACAAACCTCTGCTCTTGGAGGCCCAACACTGTCTACAAGAATAGAAGCTCCCGTAGACATCATTGTGTTGTGCAGGTTCCACGTTGGCGCCGGAATCCCTGGTGTTGCGCCGCACTACATCCCGCCGCCATCAACCTTCGACTTGCTTCTTGACTCCTACTGGTTCGATAAACCTTGGTTTCTTACTGAGGGAAACTTGCTGTTGTACGCATCACACCTTCCACTTGGGGTTCCCAACGGGCGTGTGCTTTACGCGTCATCACTCATCATGATATATGTATGTGCATTGTTATGCCTTCTTTATTTGTCAATTGCCCAACTGTAATTTGTTCACCCAACATCTGCTATCTTATGGGAGAGACACCACTAGTGAACTATGGACCCCGGTCCTATTCTTTACATCCGAAATACAATCTATCGCAATTGTTCTTTACTCGTTCTTCACAAACAAACATCATCATCCACACTATACATCTAATCCTTTGTTTACAGCAAGCCGGTGAGATTGACAACCTCGCTGTTACGTTGGGGCAAAGTTCTGTGATTGTGTTGTTGTAGGGATTCGTTGCATAGAAAACAAAAAAATTCCTACCGCGAACACGCAATCCAAGCCAAGATGCAATCTAGAAGACGGTAGCAACGAGGGGATTATCGAGTCTCACCCTTGAAGAGATTCCAAAGCCTACAAGATGAGGCTCTTGTTGCTGCGGTAGACGTTCACTTGCCGCTTGCAAAAGCGCGTAGAAGATCTTGATCACGGCGCCACGAACGGGCAGCACCTCCGTACTCGGTCACACGTTCGGTTGTTGATGAAGACGACGTCCACCTCCCCGTTCCAGCGGGCAGCGGAAGTAGTAGCTCCTCTTCAATCCGACAGCACGACGGCGTGGTGTCGGTGGCGGTGGAGAATCCCGGCGGTGCTTCGCTAAGCGTGCGGGGAAGAAGGAGGAGTGGGGCGGCTAGGGTTTGGGGAGAGGGGGCGCCGGCCACTTGAGGGGTGCGGCCACCTTGTGGTGTTGGGGTGGCCGGCCCCCTCCCCTTGGCCCCTCATTATATAGGTGGAAGCCCCAAGTGTTGGACTACAAGTCTCCGAATAAGACCCGAACCAAAAACCTTCCATGTGATAGGGAAACCTACCCAAGGTGGGAATCCCACTTGGGGTGGGATCCCCCCTTTCCATGTGGGGGGGGGGGGTGGCCGGCCCCCTTTGGGGAGTCCACTTGGCACTCCTCCCCTTTAGGGTTGGCCGGCCATGGGAGGTGGAGTCCCTCCGGGACTCCGCCTTCCTTAGTGGTTTCTTCCGGACTTTTCTAGAACCTTCTAGAACCTTCCATAGAACCTTCCGGATCATTTTAAATCTTATAAAATGACTTCCTATATATGAATCTTATTCTCCGGACCATTCCGGAACTCCTCGTGATGTCCGGGATCTCATCCGGGACTCCGAACAAATATTCGAACTCCATTCCATATTCAAATTCTACCATTTCAACATCCAACTTTAAGTGTGTCACCCTACGGTTCGCGAACTATGCGGACATGGTTGAGTACTCACTCCGACCAATAACCAATAGCGGGATCTGGAGATCCATAATGGCTCCCACATATTCAACGATGACTTTAGTGATCGAATGAACCATTCACATACGATACTAATTCCCTTTGTCACGTGATATTTTACTTGTCCGAGGTTTGATCATCGGTATCACTCTATACCTTGTTCAACCTCGTCTCCTGACAAGTACTCTTTACTCGTACCGTGGTATGTGGTCTCTTATGAACTTATTCATATGCTTGCAAGACATTAGATGACATTCCACCGAGAGGGCCCGGAGTATATCTATCCGTCATCGGGATGGACAAATCCCACTCGTTGATCCATATGCCTCAACTCATACTTTCCGGATACTTAATCCCACCTTTATAACCACCCATTTACGCAGTGGCGTTTGATGTAATCAAAGTACCTTTCCGGTATAAGTGATTTACATGATCTCATGGTCATAAGGACTAGGTAACTATGTATCGAAAGCTTATAGCAAATAACTTAATGACGTGATCTTATGCTACGCTTAATTGGGTGTGTCCATTACATCATTCATATAATGATATAACCTTGTTATTAATAACATCCAATGTTCATGATTATGAAACTAATCATCAATTAATCAACAAGCTAGTTAAGATGCATACTAGGGACTCTTTGTTGTTTACATATCACACATGTATCAATGTTTCGGTTAATACAATTATAGCATGGTATATAAACATTTATCATAAACATAAACATATATAATAACCACTTTTATTATTGCCTCTTGGGCATATCTCCAACAGTCTCCCACTGGCACTAGAGTCAATAATCTAGATTACATTGTAAGGTACCTAACACCCATGGCATTCTGGTGTTGGTCATGCTTTGCCCTAGGGAGAGCTTTAGTCAACGGATCCGCTACATTCGGATCAGTGTGTACTTTGCAAATCTTTACTTCTCCATCTTCGATGTACTCGCGAATTGAGTGGTAACGCAGCTTGATATGCTTCAGCCTCTTGTGTGACCTTGGTTCTTGTGCATTGGCGATGGCACCCATGTTGTCACAGTATATGACTAGTGGGTCCAATGCACTAGGAACCACACCGAGCTCTACAATGACCTTGGTTCTGATGAAGCCTCTGAAGCCGCTATGTACTCCGATTCTGTTGAAGACTTCGCCACCGTGCACTGCTTCGAGCTTGCCCAGCTTACTGCAGCACCATTCAATATAAACACGTACCCAGATTGTGACTTAGAGTCATCAGGATCAGTGTTCCAACTTGCATCGGTGTAACTTGTTACAACAAGCTCTTGGTCACCTCCATAACAAAGAAACATATCCTTAGTTCTTTTCAAGTACTTCAGGATATTCTTGACCGCTGTCCAGTGTTCCATTCCTGGATCACTTTGATATCTGCTGGTTAAACTAACGAGCATGTGCTATATCCGGTCTAGTACATAGCATGGCATACATGATAGAGCCTACTCGCCGAAGCATAGGGGATCCGACTCATCCTTTCTCTTTCTTCGCCGTAGCCGGTCTTTGAGTCTTACTCAAGACCTTGCTCGGTAACATAGGTAAAAACCCTTTCTTACTTTCGTCCATTCTAAACTTCTTTAGAATCTTGTCCAGGTATGTACTCGTGATAGCCCTATTAGGCGTCTTGATCTATCTCTATAAATCTTGATGCCTAATATATACGATGCTTCACCAAGGTCTTTCATTGAAAAACTGTTATTCAAATAACCTTTTACACTTCTTAATAGTTCTATATCATTCCCAATCAGTAATATGTCATCTACATATAATATCAGGAATGCTACAGAGCTCCCACTCACTTTCTTGTAAATACAGGCCTCTCCATGGCACTGTATAAACCCGAAGTCTTTGATCACCTTATCAAATCGTCGGTTCCAACTTCTCGATGCTTGCTTCAGTCCATAAATTGAACGCTGAAGTTTGCATACTTTGTCGAGCATTTTTAGGATCGACAAAACCTTTGGGTTGTACCATATACAACTCTTCCTCAATGTCTCCATTAAGGAACGCCGTTTTGACATCCATCTCGCCAAATCTCATAATCGAAAAATGCAGCTATTGCTAACAAAATCCTCACAGATTTTAGCTTCGCTACAGGTGAGAAAGTCTCATCGTAGTCAACACCTTGAATTTGTCGGAAACCCTTTGCGACAAGTCGAGCTTTATAGACGAGTAATATTACCATCAACATCTGTTTTCCTCTTGAAGATCCATTTATTTTCGACAGCCTTGCGGCTATCAGGTAAGTCTACCAAAGTCCATACTTTGTTATCATACATGGATCCCATTTCGGATTTCATGGCTTCTTGCCATTTGTTGGAATATGGGCTCATCATCGCTTCTTCATACGTCACAGGGTCTTCATCATTGTTGTCCCCAATCATGACATTTAGACAAGGATCATACCAATCAGGAGTGGCACGTTCCCTTGTCGATCTGCGAGGTTCAGTAGTTTCCTCGTTCGAAGTTTCATGATCATTATCATTAGCTTCCTCTCGTTGCCGGTGTAGGCGGTACAGGTACAACTTCCGGTACTGCGCTACTCTGATCAACGATTATAGATTCATCAATCTCATCGAGTTCTACTTTTCTTCCAGTCACTTCTTTAGTGAAAAATTCTTTCTCAAGAAAGGTTTCGTTCTTAGCAACAAAGATTTTGCATTCGGATCTGTGATAGAAAGTATACCCTATAGTTTCCTTAGGGTATCCTATGAAGACGCATTTCTCCGCTTTGGGTTCTAGCTTGTCCGGTTGTAACTTCTTTACATAGGCTTCACAACCCCAAACTTTAAGGAACGACAGCTTAGGTTTCTTATTAAACCATAATTCATACGGTGTCGTTTCAACGGATTTTGATGGTGCTCTATTTAAAGTGAATGCGGTTGTCTCTAATGCATAACTCCAAAAAGATAAAGGTAAATCAGTAAGAGACATCATAGAACGAACCATATCTAAGAGAGTTCGATTACGACGTTCGGACACACCGTTTCGTTGAGGTGTTCCCGGCGGTGTCAATTGTGAAAGTATACCGCATTTCTTTAAATGCATGCCAAACTCATAACTCAGATATTCACATCCGCGATCAGATCGTAGAAATTTAATCTTCTTGTTACGTTGATTTTCTACTTCACTTTGGAATTCCTTAAACTTCTCGAAAGTTTCGGATTTATGTTTCATGAAATAGATATACCCATATCTACTCGGATCATCTCGTGAAGGTTAGAACATAACGATAGCCACCGCGCGATGCTACACTCATTGGTCCGCACACATCGGTATGTATGATTTCCAATAAGTCGGTAGCTCGCTCCATCATACCGTAAAATGGAGTCTTAGTCATTTTTCCCATTAGACATGCTTCGCATCTATCAAGTGACTCAAAGTCAAGTGATTCAAGTAATCCATCGGTATGGAGTTTCTTCATGCGTTTCACTCCAATATGACCAAGACGACAGTGCCACATATATGTAGAATTATCATTTAATTTTTTTCGTTCAGCATCGATGTTATGTATATGTGTATCACTACTATCGAGATCTAACGAAATAAGCCATTCTTTTCGGGTGCTCGACCATAAAAGATATTATTCATAAAAATAGAACAACCATTATTCTCAGACTTGAATGAATAACCGTCTTGCATTAAACAAGATCCAGATATAATGTTCATGCTCAACGCGGGTACAAAATAACAATTATTTAGGCTTAAAACTAATCCCGAAGGTAGATGTAGAGGAAGTGTGCCGACATCGATCACATCGACTTTGGATCCATTTCCAACGCGCATCGTCACTTCATCTTTCAGTAGTCTTCGTTTATTCTTTAGTTCCTGTTTCGAGTTACAAATATGAGCAACCGAACCAGTATCAAATACCCAGGTACTAGAACGAGAACCGAGTGAGATAAACATCTATAACATGTATATCAGATATACCTTCTTTCTTCTTCTTGACAAGGCCGCTCTTCAGATCCGCCAAATACTTGGAGAAATTACGCTTCCAGTGTCCCTTCTCCTTGCAGTAATAGCACTCAGCATCAGGCTTAGGGCCGTTCTTAGGTTTCATAGGAGGCGTGGCAGCTTTCTTGCTACCCTTCTTGAATTTTCCCTTAGACTTGCCCTGTTTCTTGAAACTGGTGGTCTTGTTGACCATCAACACTTGGTGCTCTTTCTTGATCTCAATCGCAGCAGCTTTTAGCATGCCAAAGAGTTCAGGTAACTCCTTGTTCATGTTCTGCATATTGTAGTTCATCACAAAGTTCTTGTAACTTGGTGGCAGTGATTGAAGGACACGATTAATCCCCGATCTGTTAGGAATCACTATTCCCAAGTCACTGAGTTTCTTTGCATGCCCGGTCATGGCGAGCATGTGCTCACTAATGGAGCTGCCTTCTTCCATCATACAGCTGAAGAAATGTTTCGATGCTTCATAGCATTCCACGGCCGCATGAGTCTCAAATATAGCTTTCAGCTCATTCATCAACTCATGAGGATCGTGGTGCTCAAAACGTTTTTGAAGATCGGATTCCAGACTGCACAGGATGGCACACTGAACTTGAGAGTACCGAGTTTTCCGAGTCTCGTAAACAGCTTTTACTTCATCGGTTTCAGTTTCGCAGGAGGGTCACCTAGCGGTGCATCAAGCACATATTGCAGATTTCCGCCGGAGAGGAAGATCCTCACATGACGGAACCGGTCGGTGAAGTTGCTACCGTTGCTCTTAAGCTTTTCTTTCTCTAGGAACTGGTTAAAATTGATTGGGGACGCCATCTCTACAACATATATTTGCAATAGTTTAGACTAAGTTTATGACAAAATGAGTTCAAATTTTAATTCAACATAATTAAAAATCTAGGTGAACTCCCACTCAAAACAATATCCCTCGCATTGTCTTAGTGATCACATGAACCAAATCCACCACACCTAAGTCCGATCATCACGAGACAAGGTGTAATTTCAATGGCGAACACTCAAAGTGTTCATCGTATCAATCATATGATTCATGATCTACCTTTCGGTATCACGTGTTCCGAGACCATGTCTGTACATGCTAGGCTCGTCAAGGCCACCTTAGTATCCACATGTGCAAAAAAAACTGGCTTGCACCCGCTGTATGCACTTGTTGATTCTATCACACCCGATCATCACGAGATGCTTCGAAATGACAAGTCTTGGCAACGGTGCTACTAAGGATGAACACTTTATTATCTTGAGATTTTAGTGAGGGATCATCTTATAATGCTACCGTCGCGATCTAAGCAAAATAAGATGCATAAAAGGATTAACATCACATGCAGTTCATATGTGATATGATATGGCCCTTTTGTCTTTGCGCCTTTGATCTTCATCTCCAAAGCACGGACATGATTGACAAGGGATTAACTTGTCAATGCCTACGGATTATAGGCTAGGGTTTAGTTAGAAGTAGAGGGCAAGTAGATCTCGAAGGTTTCAGCCGAAAAGTACTCGACGATTATGAAAACTAGGGTTTGTGAACAATGATTCGATGATCTCCTCGTCCCTCGACTCCCCCTTTATATAAGAGGTGGAGCCGAGGGTTTCGTTTTGTACAAGTTACAGAGTCGGGACGGTTTCTAACTCATCCCGCCAGATTACAAACAACACTTCCTATTACAATTCTACTTTCCTTAATATATCTTGGGCTCTCGAACCTTCTTATTCTTCGGATAGTGGGCCTTCATTAAATCCCGGGTACCATATTTGGCAGGCCCATTTGGGATGCCTATGTCAGTAGCCCCCGAGATTTTGCTTGAATCGTAGAGTCGGGGAAAATCTCCTTTGTTTATTTTTATTCGACAATTTAACCTTTTCTATATTTCTTTATATAAATTTCTATATTGTACCGGGATATTGGTAGTTGGGGCTAGTTCATCTGACGGATCAGGTACTAGTTAACTGCTCTAGTGGCAATCCGCAAAAACCTACTTCAAGATCACGTCCCTGGACATGATCTCGGGATGCTTGGTGTAAACTTCGACGGGTGCCGCTTAAGGTCTTACCATTCTGTCGAGTCCCGGTCAAATTTATCGAGTACCTAACGCGTCCGTTAGGATTTTTCTTCGTATACGTTGATACGGATAAAAGTAGCAGAGCGCGGTCTTCGGCGATGCCACGCCCGGCGAGAATGGATGCGGGGTCTTACCTTCGCAAATTTGCGGCATTCAGAAATTGATCGCAACTTTGGCGTTACGAGAATATATTGTCGAGTGCTTTTCCGGCTGTTGGAATGGCACATTTTATCGAGTCAAATATGACTTATATTAATCTCCCGATGGGAGTATATGCAGAGTTAATTATAACTCGAAATATACTCTCTTGCTTTTCTATCTTTCTTTCTTTTTCCTTTTTAAATTTCATCGGGCACGCGAACGGCGTTCCCGATGGGAGTAACCCGAGGCTACGGCCAAGAACTTGTGCTTGGTTGTAGGCTCAACATTTTAGTCCACCTTGTCGCTATATTGCCATTATTTCCCGATATTCTCTCTTTTCTTTCTTCTTCTTTTTATATCTCGGGTGCGCGAACGGCGCTCCCGATGGGAGTAGCCCCGAGGCTACAGCCAAGAACTTGTGCTTGGTTGTAGGCTCCCACAATTTCTATATTTGCCATAGTCGAAATTTTACTTTTATCGAAGTAGCCCCCGAGCATTTGGGCAAAAACTTGTTTCTGACCAAAGGCTCCCGAAATATTCAAATAACTTCTCCTGTCGCCATTCTCCTTTTATTTTTCTTGTCGACATATTTTCCTTTGTCAAATTCTCTTCAGCTCTATTAATAGTCGAGATTTTTCTGCCTTGTGGGTCCATTGTTCCCACCACGTTGACACGTCGTGCAAGTGGGGGACACACGTCCTCCGCTTTTCTGGCGCACGTTCGGTAACGCATGTTCCATTCCATCTCCGTAAAAATACCTTTTTACCCTCTTATCTACTGGATCTCTTTTCACCACACGATTTCTTCATCCGACGGTTCATTACTTCTCCCGAAGCCTATATAAACCTTTCTTCAACCTCCGTCCACTCCTTCGCTTGCGCCGCTATCTGCTCCCCTCTGCAAAAACTCCCCTGCGCCCAACTCTTTCGATCTTCCGCACGCACGAACATTGCTTTTCCGGTCTTGTTGATGCCACCGCGCACGCGACTCACCCGCCACGGCACTCCGAGAATCCAAGATGGCCGGCGAGGATCTTGAGTGGGAGAGATCCAAAATCTCCAACCAAGATGTCAATATCGTTGAAGAGGCTTGGCCTGATGAAGAAGGAAGACGCCATCCGCTTTCCCGGCGAAGAAAGCTACCCCAACCCTCCAATGGAGTACCGGGTTAGTTTCGTTGATCATCTCATCCGCGGCCTTTCTACCCCAATCCACGATTTCCTCCGCGGTCTTCTCTTTGTCTATGGAATTCAGCTGCACCAGCTGACCCCCAATTCCATCCTTCATATTTCTATTTTTATCACGCTTTGCGAATGCTTCCTTGGAGTCGCTCCAAATTGGGCTCTTTGGAAACGCATTTTCTGCCTTCGCCGCAATGGCGCTCACAACGCCACCTACAACATAGGCGGTGTTGTTATCTGTGTCCGAACCGACGTCGATTATTTCGACGTCAAATTTCCTGACTCTGTCCAAGGATGGCGCAAAAGGTGGCTCTATATACACGAAGAAAGTGCCAATTCCGTGGAACACAACATAGTCCCTTTCGACGGAAACGCAAAAATTCAACGCCGCTACTCCTGGGATGTTGAAGCTTCCGAAGAAGAGAAAAAGGCGACGAAGCTCTTATGTCTCGTATTCATCGGCTCCAAAATACTCGAGGCAAAGAGTTATACGGTGTCCAAATCACTGCCTACTTTCTTAGGATTAGAGTGCGGCCTCTTCGGGCTCGCAAAAATCCCCTTTGGACGTATTACGGTGTCAATGACGCCAATAGGCTCTCCAATGATCTTTACGTGAAGGACTTGGAGAAGCTTATTCGAAGAATTACCTCGGCTGAGCAAGAGGGATCCTATTCCTTCCTCTTGTCGCGTGGAGCCATACAGCTCCACCAATCCTCTCCCCGAGGTATTTTGTCTTCTCGAATTTTTATCTTGTTCCGAATTTTCCCTGCATCTCATTATATTGATATCTCTCTTATTTTCCTTTTGCCGCTATTTTCCTGCAGAGTCATCCTACTATGGCTTCCCTTCCTCCTCTTCACGAGGATGGAGAAGTCGAAGAAATGGGCATTATCACGACGACAATCAAGAAGCTCCATCTTTTGTGAATGATCCCGTGGATTCTCGAAAATCTGCGGGATCTTCCGAAGACACTACGTCGGTCCAATCTCCTCCTCCCGCCGTTTCTCCACGAGAAGAAAAGGAAGAGGAGTAATGCCGAAGATTCCGGCACATCCAAAGCCGAAGAAGTTGTTCCTTCTCATCCGAAGGCGGCTTATGATCCTTATATTGAATCCCTCGTCGGCTCGTAAGTTACCTTGATTTCCCCTTATTTACGTAGTCGAAGTTTTTCCTTGTCTTGCTTTTTATGCTATTGATCCTCACTCGCCGTGATGACGAGGAAGAAGTACCAACTCGTGACGTAGCTCCTCGGACGAGCACGTCACATACTTTAGTTATTTCGGAGAAGCCCGTTGAAGGAGAAGAATCGTCGCCTCCTCAACAAAATGTTGACACATCTACTCCTCCTTCGAGCCCCCTTGTCCCTTCACCAAAAAGGGCAAGGGTTGAAATGATCATTGAGCCTCCTCCTCCATTGAGCGGTTCTTCGTCGCAACTCTTGGATGATGTAAGTTTGTCGATATCTATATTTCCTCTATTTTGCTCTTTTAGGCCCTCGCTTTTTTTAATGCCGATGTTTTCTCCTGCGTTCTTCTTCTTTGACAGCCCATGATCAAAGATCTTATCCGCATCGGATCCCAATTTATTGGGTACCGCGAGTATGCCAGCAGAACCGAAGGTAATAACCTTTATATTTGCCGTTCTTCCTGGATTTTGCTCCTTTTTGTTTGTCGCGATTTTTTGATCTTTCCTCCCCCTTTTTTATCTTGATAGAGAAACTTGCAGAGGCCAATAAGCGTGCCGACGCACTTGCTCACAAACTGGAGCAAAGTGAGGCGGCTCGCGAAAAAGCCGAACTTGTCGCTAGCGAAGCTAAAGCCGAGGCTGATGATGCCAAAGCAAAGGCTGCTAGTGTCGAGGAACTGAGAAAAGGCTTAAAGATGCTTGAATACTGCTTTAGACGAGCAGAAAGCTGCACAAGCTGCTCGTGAGCAAGGGATCCTCAAGCGTACGAAGTCGCAAAGTCGACGTACTGCGAGTAATATCATCAATCCCTTCTATTTTATTGTACTTCTGTTTCTTGGTTTTTGACTAATGTTTTGTCTCGTGTGGCAGCCCAAACAGACCAGGATTTTGATCCGGATAATCCCGTCAATGACCCTCTCCTTGACGCACTTTCTCTTACGGAGTTTCATGGGCGCGAAATTCGTGAAGGCGTGGCAAATGCTAGTGCAGGTTTGTCGGCGTTGTTCCCCTACTTCTTCCCGAAGAAAGAGGAACCTTCGACTTTCCTTGCCCTTGCCAAGCTTTTCAATTCATCAGAAGACCTTGGACTGAAGATGCGTCAGGAAAATATGAAGGTTGCTGTCTCGAAAATACTTGTTGCCCTAGTTGCGACAGCCAACGGACGCTTGATTGGATGAAGGTTGGCGACACCGATCGGATAGAGCGGTCGAGATGGAGGTCGCTGATTAAGGCAGCCAAGCCCAACACGAAGAAGATCTTGGCGTATCTCGGGATCAAGCCGGCTTCGACTCCTAGCTCCTCGAGGCCGGAGGTCTAGTTGCATGCCTCCTTGTTTTTTCTTTTCTGTTTCTTTTGCTCTTGTCGCCATTTTAGCCTTGGCGACAATTACTCTGTTAGTCCCTCTGGAGAACTTTCTTTTGTAATGTCCGTGTAAATTTTCTAGAAAGTAATGAAATTCCTCTTCGTGCTTTTCATTGATCCTGGGCCTTTCTTTTCCAGTTAATATTTGATAATTACTCGACCACTCCTTGTTACTGCAGTTGCTTCACTGCATCTTCCTTCTCGAAGAAAGTACTAGTCGACCATAATCCCCTCGAGAGTTCATCAAGCGGACATTTGTCGGAAGATTTGCAAGAACTTCGACAACAACTTCAATCTATGAAGAAACAAACTTTGGCCATGATGGAACAATCTCGGAAAGCATACGAACGAGAACAACTTGCTCTTCAACAAGCCCAAGAAGCTATGGCTGCTAAGGATGCTTGCTTGTATTAGAAGCAAAGGGAGCCACGACCCGAGAAAATAGTATGCTTGAGCTAATGCTTGGAAGCTAGCACGGATATGTTAGGTACGTTTTTGCGATCTTAAGATGCCTTCTCTTTATTTTCTTGTGCCTTTCTTCCAATTTCTTGCCCTGTCGCTTTAACGAGGCTCGAGTTCTTGATTCTGCTGCCGAAGATCGGAGAGTGAATGAGAGAACAAATCTTCTTGTCAATCTTTCCCTTAATCATGGCTGTTTGTTACGGGCCACTCTGAGCGAACCCAACAAATTGTTAGGTTCCAAGATCGTGCTTGCCAAGTGCGCGACTTTCTCAGTTTTTGCACGGCGACATTAACCCTTGTCTATAGGAATTTATTTCCTCGAAACGAGGTTCCAAAAACTCTTCTGAATTATTAGAGGTATTCGAGAGATGCTCCCCGCATTCATAACTTTGTGCGGGCTCAACTCTCTGTTGGAGCGAGATTCGCCATGATTATGATAAACATACGGTTATCCAAAGTTAGACTGACGAAGATTGTTGCTTGGTTGCCTGGCCAAGAAAACGCGTCGGAAAAATGATATTGACTCAATCGATGCGATGGTAGCTCCCGTGGCCGAATCGATGATAGATGAACTTCTTCGGATGGACTCAGAGTTCTTTATCAAGGGTTCTTATGCTGAACATAAAACAACCAGAGGCTTGTCCGTAGATAGTATCTTGGGATTTAACTGACTTGTATTATATTGGAAACCTTGTATCTCACTCTTTTTTGATTTCCCTCCTCTTTTTTTTATATTTCCGAAGGAATTTATTGTATATTGCCGAGGCCCTCTATGTTGTTGAAGCCCCCGAGCCTAACTGGGCGAAGGTTGTACTATTTTTTCTCCTTGAAATCTATCTTTTCTGTTGTAATAAGACATCCTTGTTTTCCCTTGGATGGATTGCCAATCTTCGAGTATCTTTGATGTCGAAGTTCTATATTTATATTGCGAGGTTCTTAGACCAAAGCACTTAAGATTTTTGATGTGTACACTATATTTATGATTGCTGGCTTCCGATTTTTATATTTGGCGAGGTATTAATGTACCAAGGCGAAATATTTCGGTGAATCTATATTGTATGTATTTTGAGACTTGGGCGTTGAGCCCCCGGCGTGTCGAAAAATAAGAAGTATATCTCCACTATCTTTATTATATTGCAGCACCACGAGCCCGCCTCATTAAAAACCTTTCCCGGCCCCACTCGGTGCCCCGAAAAAGGAAAAGAGTGCGTGCGAAAACTCGTGGGCGTTTCGGTACATTGAAGTTTTACAAGGACTATATTTTAGCTCTAGGCGTAGAACCGCTCTGAGTTGCGCCACGTTCCGGGGGTTTTGCTCCTCCACCCTGTCTTCTTGTCCTTTATCCTGTATGCTCCTCCTCCGATTACTTCAGTGACGATATAGGGACCAAGCCATGGTGACTCGAGTTTTTCATGACTTTTTTGCGTGAGCCGAAGAACTAAGTCTCCCACTTGAAAGGATCTTGGCCGCAAACGTCGGCTGTGGTAATTCTTCAAGTCCTGTTGATATTTGGTGACCCTTGATAATACTTCGTCTCGAGCTTCGTCGAGTGCGTCTACGTCGTCTTCCAATGCTGTCCTTGAAGCTTCTTCATCATATGCTGTGACTCTCGGGGAGTCGTGCTCTATTTCTATTGGTAGTACTGCCTCCGCGCCATGGACCGAGAAAAAATGGGGTTTCTTGTGTCGCCGTATTTGGTGTTGTTCGGATGCTCCACAACACACTTGGTAGTTCTTCGGGCCGGGTATGTCGAGCTTTTTCTAGTGGTCCCAACGGGCGTTTCTTGATGCCATTGCGAGATAATGCCATTGGCTTTCTCGACCTGCCCGTTGGTTTGAGGATGTGCAAGCGACGCAAAGTGCGGCTTGATACCCACTTCTTTGCGGTAATCTTTGAATTCGTTGGATGTAAAGTTACTGCCATTGTCCGTGACGATGCTATGAGGCACTCCAAATCTGAAGACGAGGCCTTTTATGAATTTTCTTGCGGATGCTCCATGCGGCGAATTTATCGGCTTCGCTTCTATCCACTTTGTAAATTTGTCGACGGCTACTAGCATGTATTCCTTTCCTCCTGGCCATGATTTGTGTAACTTGCCCACCATATCGAGTCCCCATTGTGCAAAGGGCCACGACAAAGGTATTGGTGCTAGTTATGCTGCTGGAGAGTGAGGTTTTGCGGCGAACCTTTGACACGCATCGCAAGTCCTTACTATTTCTTTGGCGTCCTCGATTGCTTGTCAACCGGTAGAATCCTGCCCGAAAAACCTTGGCTGCGATGGCTCGACTACTCGCGTGGTGGCCGCATATTCCTTCGTGCACATCCTTCAGAATTACTCTTCCTTCTTCGGGTGTTACACACCTTTGCAGAACACCTGAAATACTTCGCTTGTACAGTTCTCCTTTGATCACCGTGAAAGCTTTAGACCGTCGAATTACTCGCCTTGCTTCAACTGGATCGTCGGGTATTTCTTTCCTGAGGATGTATGATACATATGCTTGCATCCAAGGAACCTGTACCATCATCACAAGCTCTTGTTCATCTTCATCCTCCGTGGTTTCTGCGAGGGGTGTCGAAGTTTTTTCTTTTTTCTGCACCTTTTTTGGCTTTGTAGATCTCTCCGATATTTCTTCCCAAAACACTCCTGGCGGGACCGGGAGGCCACTGCGACCCGATGTTTGCGAGGACGTCGGCTTCATCGTTGCTC
Organism: Lolium rigidum; assembly: GCF_022539505.1. NCBI lineage: Eukaryota > Viridiplantae > Streptophyta > Magnoliopsida > Poales > Poaceae > Lolium > Lolium rigidum. The sequence goes on from NC_061513.1 coordinate 5,083,512, forward strand.
AATCTGCTTGATGTGGTTTACCTCGCATCCATCGAATAGCTTCTCGAGTTCATTGTACACCTCCTTGTATGCTACCATGCTATCATTGAGCTGCATCACATTGGTTCATAACTTGCTGGGCCACCAATTGTGAGTCGCCAAAGATTTTTAGTCGAGTTGCACCGCATGCTTTCGCCATCTTCATCCCGTGTATGAGGGCTTCATATTCTGCTTCATTGTTAGATGCGTTAGGGAACGTCATCCGAAGGATATACTTCAATTTGTCGCCTTCGGGTGATATAAGTATTACTCTGCGCCGGCTCCTTCTACTCTCTTGGACCCGTCAAAATTCATGGTCCGGGTTCTCGACAAGTGCAGGGGTCCTGTGTTTTGCGGCTCCATCCACTCTGCGATGAAGTCCGGCAAAACTTGCGACTTGATTGCTTTTCTTTTTCATACGTGATGTCCCGAGGGAAAGTTCTATTCCCCAAAGGGAGACACGACCCGTAACTTCTGGATTGTTCGGTATATTTGACAAAGGAGCCTCATTGACCACTATGATCGGGTGTGCCGAAAAATAGTGGCGCAATTTTCGTGCTTGTTGTGAACACTCCGTATGCTAGCTTACGGTGCGAGGGTACCTTTGTTTTGACGGCGATAAAACTTCGACGAAGTAACCTGGCCTCTGTACTCCGTGGAGTTTTCCTTCTTCTTCTCTTTCGACAACCAGCGCCGTGCTCACCACTTGGGGCGTGGCTGCGATATATAACGGGAGAGGTTCCTTTTCCTTCGGTGCCACCAAGATTGGTGGTGTCGAGATTTTGCGCTTCAAATCTTCGAAAGCTCTGTCGGCTTCTTCGTTCCACTGGAATTTGTCTCCTTGTTTTATCAAAGCGTAGAATGGTAACGCTTTTTCTCCTAGCCTGGCGACGAATCTGCTCAAAGCTGCGACTCGCCCAGTTAGCTGTTGTATCTCTTTCAACTTTGTTGGCTTTCTCATTGTTACAATAGCTTGTATTTTATCGGGATTTGCTTCAATCCCTCTTGCTTGAGACTAGAAACCCCAAGAGTTCTCCTGTCTGGGACACCAAAGGAACACTTCGTCGGGTTCAACTTCAGGCAGAATTTGTTGAGGTTGTCGAACGTTTCCTTGAGGTCCTCTATCAGTGTTGATCCTTCTTTTGATGTTATGACGACGTCGTCGATGTATACTTGCACGTTTTTCCCAATCGTGTCGCCAAGCACTACGCATCATCCTCGATATGTTGCTCCCGCGTTTTTTAGACCAAAGGGCATTGTTACGTAACAAAACACGCCATAAGGTGTAATGAACGCAGTCTTTACTTCATCTTCTTCTTTTAACCTGATGCTGGTTGTAACCAGAATACGCGTCCGGGAAGGAAAGACGTTCGCATCCAGCCGTGGAGTCGATAATTTGATCGATCCTCGGGAGGGGAAGTGATGCTTTGGACAATGTTTGTTGAGACACGTAAAGTCGACGCACATGCGAAGGAGCTTGGTGTTTTTCTTTGGCACCATCACGGGATTTGCTACCCATGTGGCTTACGTGAATATCTCTTTGATAAAACCAGCTTCTTGTAGTCGATTGATTTACGACGGCATAGCTTTGCGGTTTGGTTCCGAAAAACGCCGCAAAGGTTGTTTGATTGGTCTCGGCTGATGGATCCAAATTTAGGTGGTGCTCGGCAAGTTCCACAGGTACTCCTGGCATGTCAGCTGGACACCATGCGAAGATTTTCCGGTTCTCACGGAGGAACTCGACGAGCGCGCTTTCCTATGCGATATCCATGTTGTTTGCAATGGATGTCGTCTTTTCGAGTGCTGTCGGGTGAATCTGCACCTCCTTAGAATTTTTCTCTGTATTGAAAGTTGATTCTTTATTTGGCCTTCCAACGTACGGCGGTACGTCGTAATCGGTCATACTTTTCGACGCCAAATACTCGGCTTGCATCCCGAAAGTTTCGATAACCGATGGAAATCCTTGTCGCACTTATCAGCTAAGGCGAAGCTCCCTTTGGCTGTGATTGGTCCCTTGGGTCCGGGCAATCTCCACAACAGGTATGTATAGTGTGGTACTGCCATAAATCTAGCATATGCTGGTCGTCCCAACAAAGCGTGGTGCTTGCGATGGAAAATCCACGACTTCAAACTCCGGTTTCTCGATTCTATAATTTTCTCGGGTTCCAAAGCTGAACGTCGAGGTTGATCTTCCCCAATGGGTAACTTGGTTTCTCCGGTGTGATGCCGTGGAACCTTGTGTACTGTTGGCTTCAAGTTTGCTAAGGATATGTTCATCTTCCTCAATGTATCTGCATACATAAGGTTTAAGCTGCTGCCACCATCTATGAATACTCGAGAAACATCGAATCCCGCAATAGCTGGCTGGCGAGAATAAGTGCTGGCTGCCACTGGTCGAGGAACTTGCTGCGGATGATCCGCTATGGTGAAGCCGATGTCTTGCCACGACCAATTGAGGTACTCAAGCTGTTGGTGGAGGCATTTTCTACTGCCATGAACACCTGTCTCGAGATTACTTTTTGAGTTACGTTGGACGGCCTTCCCTTCGAATCATCGACACCGCTCCGTTTGAGTTAGGATCGACATAAGGTGGTGGTGGAGGTGCTGCCGCTATTCCGAGCTGATGCCGATTGTCGTACGTAATCGCGGGAGGTGGCGGTAGGTGAACTTCGCTCCTGGGCTCCCGAGGATTTCTCTGTCTTTGCTCGAGCGTGAGCGTTTTACGCACATCCGAACATTGCACTGAAAATTTCGACGGTCTTTCTGCGGGTGCCCTGGCTTGTCTTTTCCCGTTCTTTGTCGAGGAAAAAGTGCATACGGCACGGTCCGTTCAACATTTCTTCGGGGGACACGAAAGGTCTTGGAAACCTTGGCCCACTATTTTGCACTGTTGCGGGAGTCGTCCCTATTATCGCTTAGCTGCTCATTGCTTCTCTGATAATCATCTCTGTTGTTTCCTCCTGTGTTTGCCCGAAATCCTGCCGAAATTTGCCCTGGGGCGTCATAGTTCGGATGCTGCCGAGGAAATCGTCGCCTCGATTGATAATTTCGTCCACGGTCCTCCTGCGGCGACTGTGTCGTTTATTGTGGACAGCGTCTTCTCCGTCTGCCCATCTATTTGCTATCTCCATCAACGCGGATATTGTCTTTGGATTGGTCCTTCCCAAGTCCTCGACAAAATCTCCACGCCTAATTCCTGCGACAAACGCATCTATTGCTCTCTCGTCAGATATATTTTCTGCCGAGTTTTTTATGATGTTCCACCTTTGGATGTATTTTCTCATTGACTCATCTGGCTTTTGTCGACACGCTCTCAGCTCTTCTAACGACGCGGGTTTTTTGCACGTGGACCTGAAGTTTTTGACGAATACGTCCTCGAAACTTTCCCAGCTGTCGATAGATCCTGGCGGAAGTTTTTTGATCCAAGATCGTGCGGCTCCACTTAAGTGCACCTGAATACTTTGCATGGCTGTTGCTCTAGTTCCTCCGGTTAACTTCACCGTCTCGAGGTAATCAATTAGCCAATCCTACGGATCTTGCAAGCCGTCGAATTTTTGAAGTGATCGGGCAACTTAAATCCCGACGGGACTCGAGTTTTCGTACTCTCCTTGTGAAGCACGGCAGGCCGCACATATCCTCGTCGTTAAGCTCCGGGGATTGCCGATGATCCCTTACTGCTTTGCCTCGCTCTATCGACCCTTGCTTGTGCTCCTGTGTCTCTTGCTCCGCTTGGTCCTTCGGGAACTGCCGCCGTTGCTGCTGCAGGTCGTGGACTATTTTGCCTTGCCGCTCCTTCGGGAGGCGTTGCTACAAACGCTGTCCCCATAGCTCCAACCCCTGCTAACGCCATATTGTATAATGTTTCCCTTGGATCTCCTGGGGGTGGCCTAGATGCGAGGATGTAAGCTTGTGTCGCCATATACCCAGCTTCTGGTGTCTTAGGGATAATATTTCCTCTTGTATCTATCGACATAAAGGACATGTCGAGGTTTTGAACCAAGTGCTCTCTTTACGCTCGGGTATGTGTTGTAACCTTGATCTTCCTCTGTTCGAGCCTCCCTATGGCTATCATCCGAAACTCTAGATTGTCCACTTAGATCTGCCCTTCTCTGCTTGGATGCGAAGCTGCCTCCTTTCTCTGTTCAACTCAGTGTATCTGTTTTTCTATTTCTCGGGCGGTTCGTGCGAGCCTATATTGATAAGCTTGCGGTTCTTGAGCTGTAGCTGTTGTCGTCATTGGCTCCGAACCATCTAGGGATTTTGCAGCTCTATCCCAGGCTGCTTGTGGAAGTTGAACTCGACACGTGGTGTGGGCCCGATCATATTTAGTGCCCATACCTCTCCTTAGATACGAGGGATCGACATATGGATTACCCAAATCGTCGAAAGCCTCCGATGTTTCTTCTTGATTTTCGATAGCATAAATGCTGATGATATTTTGTACTCGGATCTATGTTGGGTTTGGTGACATCATTGTTGAGATTGATGAAGACCTTGCCCTTGTGATGGATTTGTCGATGAAGTCGTAGCTGTCGACATCGCTTGAGCCATCGCTTATATATGAGTCCGTGAGATGACTCAAACGATGTGTCGGCTGAAGATCTTGGCGAGTTTCTCTCTTGCTACGATGCGACGTAACGTGTTGCCGAAGTTTCTTCTTCGACTCGGTTGACGATGCATAGCTTGAAAAATCGGAATCGACCGCCGATGATCCCGACGAAATCGGAATTTCGACACGATACGATCCTTCCTTCTCGACGCGAAAGTGAAACCTTCCGAACGTCATCTCCATGGGCTCCGCCGGATACGCATATGCATCCAAACGGGAGGGTGGGTGAGGAACAAAATCAACAAGACCGGCGGCGATCTGTTTACCTCGATCCATAGTGTTGCTTCCGGTTGACGATGTCGAAGATCTTGAACGTGCCATCGAGATCGGATCCTTACGCCTCTAATTCCCACGAGACGGCGCCAATTGACAAGGGATTAACTTGTCAATGCCTACGGATTATAGGCTAGGGTTTAGTTAGAAGTAGAGGGCAAGTAGATCTCGAAGGTTTCAGCCGAAAAGTACTCGACGATTATGAAAACTAGGGTTTGTGAACAATGATTCGATGATCTCCTCGTCCCTCGACTCCCCCTTTATATAAGAGGTGGAGCCGAGGGTTTCGTTTTGTACAAGTTACGAGTCGGGACGGTTTCTAACTCATCCCGCCAGATTACAAACAACACTTCCTATTACAACTCTACTTTCCTTAATATATCTTGGGCTCTCGAACCTTCTTATTCTTCGGGTAGTGGGCCTTCATTAAATCCCGGGTACCATCTTTGGCAGGCCCATTTGGGATGCCTATGTCAATGATCTCCATCATCTTCGGGCATGATCTCCATCATCGTCGGCGTAGCGTCAAGGTCAATGGCGCCGTCTTCATGATTGTCCTCCATGTAGCAACTATTACAACTACTTTGAAATACTACTCAACATGAAATTTAAAGACAACCATAAGGCTCCTGCCGGTTGCCACAATACAATAATGATCATCTCATACATATTCATCATCGCATTATGGCCATATCACATCACCAAACCCTGCAAAAACAAGTTAGACGTCTCTAATTTGGTTTGCATATTTTACGTGGTTTAGGGTTTTCGAGAGATCTAATCTACCTACGAACATGAACCACAACGTTGATACTAATGTTGTCAATAGAAGAGTAAATTAAATCTTCACTATAGTAGGAGAGACAGACACCCACAAAGCCTCTTATGCAATACAAGTTGCATGTCGAACGAGGAACAAGTCTCATGAACGCGGTCATGTAAAGATAGTCCGAGCCGCTTCATCCCACTATGCCACAAAGATGCAAAGTACTCAACTAAAGATAACAAGAGCATCAAAGCCCACAAAACCATTGTGTTCTACTCGTGCAACCATCTATGCATAGACACGGCTCTGATACCGCTGTAGGGATTCGTTGCATAGAAAACAAAAAATTTCCTACCGCGAACACGCAATCCAAGCCAAGATGCAATCTAGAAGACGGTAGCAATGAGGGGATTATCGAGTCTCACCCTTGAAGAGATTCCAAAGCCTACAAGATGAGGCTCTTGTTGCTGCGGTAGACGTTCACTTGCCGCTTGCAAAAGCGCGTAGAAGATCTTGATCACGGCGCCACGAACGGGCAGCACCTCCGTACTCGGTCACACGTTCGGTTGTTGATGAAGACGACGTCCACCTCCCCATTCCAGCGGGCAGCGGAAGTAGTAGCTCCTCTTCAATCCGACAGCACGACGGCGTGGTGTCGGTGGCGGTGGAGAATCCCGGCAGAGCTTCGCTAAGCGTGCTGGGAAGAAGGAGGAGTGGGGCGGCTAGGGTTTGGGGAGAGGGGACGCCGGCCACTTGAGGGGTGCGGCCACCTTGTGGTGTTGGGGTGGCCGGCCCTCTCCCCTTGGCCCCTCATTATATAGGTGGAAGCCCCAAGTGTTGGACTACAAGTCTCCGAATAAGACCTGAACCAAAAACCTTCCATGTGATAGGGAAACCTACCCAAGGTGGGAATCCCACTTGGGGTGGGATTCCCCCTTTCCATGTGGGGGGGTGGCCGGCCCCCTTTGGGGAGTCCACTTGGGACTCCTCACCTTTAGGGTTGGCCGGCCATGGGAGGTGGAGTCCCTCCGGGACTCCGCCTTCCTTAGTGGTTTCTTCCGGACTTTTCTAGAACCTTTTAGAACCTTCCGGATCATTTTAAATCTTATAAAATGACTTCCTATATATGAATCTTATTCTCCGGACCATTCCGGAACTCCTCGTGATGTCCGGGATCTCATACGGGACTCCGAACAAATATTCGAACTTCATTCCATATTCAAATTCTACCATTTCAACATCCAACTTTAAGTGTGTCACCCTACGGTTCGCGAACTATGCGGACATGGTTGAGTACTCACTCCGACCAATAACCAATAGCGGGATCCGGAGATCCATAATGGCTCCCACATATTCAACGATGACTTTAGTGATCGAATGAACCATTCACATACGATACCAATTCCCTTTGTCACGCGATATTTTACTTGTCCGAGGTTTGATCATCGGTATCACTCTATACCTTGTTCAACCTCGTCTCCGACAAGTACTCTTTACTCGTACCGTGGTATGTGGTCTCTTATGAACTTATTCATATGCTTGCAAGACATTAGACGACATTCCACCGAGAGGGCCCGGAGTATATCTATCCGTCATCGGGATGGACAAATCCCACTGTTGATCCATATGCCTCAACTCATACTTTCCGGATACTTAATCCCACCTTTATAACCACCCATTTACGCAGTGGCGTTTGATGTAATCAAAGTACCTTTCCGGTATAAGTGATTTACATGATCTCATGGTCATAAGGACTAGGTAACTATGTATCGAAAGCATATAGCAAATAACTTAATGACGTGATCTTATGCTACGCTTAATTGGGTGTGTCCATTACATCATTCATATAATGATATAACCTTGTTATTAATAACATCCAATGTTCATGATTATGAAACTAATCATCAATTAATCAACAAGCTAGTTAAGAGGCATACTAGGGACTCTTTGTTGTTTACATATCACACATGTATCAATGTTTCGGTTAATACAATTATAGCATGTATATAAACATTTATCATAAACATAAAGATATATAATAACCACTTTTATTATTGCCTCTTGGGCATATCTCCAACAGTTGTGCAGGTTCCACGTTGGCGCCGGAATCCCTGGTGTTGCGCCGCACTACACTCCTCTGCCATCAACCTTCAACGTGCTTCTTGGCTCCTACTGGTTCGATAACCTTGGTTTCTTACTGAGGGAAAACTTGCTGCTGTGCGCATCACACCTTCCTCTTGGGGTTCCCAACGGACGTGTCAACTACACGCCATCAGCCACGTTGAGAAAATAATGCATGCCATTAATGAAGTCGGGATGGCACCGATCACCATACATCCACTGTCGAATCATCTGCATTATATATGTATATCAAAAATCATTAATTACACAACACCATCGATATATGAGTGACCAACTTATTTAATATTCAAGTTCATCACATAAAAATAAGTTTTTTTATAAAAAAGAAGAGGCTCACCGAGGTGGTATGGTGCCGGCTAGGGAACGACGCTGGCAATCGACGGCGGTGAGGACGGGGATGATACTAAAACCTACAAAACATACTATAATTTCAGCTCAAATTGCATATAAAAATAAAATCCCTAACTTAGGAATTTCATCGAACACCTTGCTAGCACTAGAAAAATAATACGAGTTAAACTAGCAAAGAAATGAGCTAAATTAGGAACGCCGGAAGAAAGGATGATATTGCTAACCCTTGGATAGATAGATGTCGTTAATCTTGTTAAAATGGTGGAGAAAACATGAAGATTTGTTGGAGTGTGAGAGGTGCAAAAATTTTAGAAATGTGTGTGTGTGTGAGAGAGAGAGAGAGAGAGAGAGAGAGAGGAAAAAAAATGAGAAAGGATCGGGTGGGGGGCAGGGATCATATAGAGGCACCCTTTAGTACCGGTTCTTTAGATGAACCGGTACCAAAGGTCTAGCCCTGGCCCTACCCCGTGCCTGAAATTCGGCCGAAGACCTTTCGTACCGGTTCCTAACACGAACCGGTACGAAAGCTCCTCGCCCACCTAAGCACCTGAACCGGTACAAATGACCCCTTTAGTACCGGTTCGTAAGGGAACCGGCACTAAAGTACCGGTTCGTAAGGGAACCGGCACTAAAGGCTTAGACGGTTGCTCCATTTTCTACTAGTTTTTTTTCGAAATGGGGAATAAAACCCCGGCTTCTGCATCATGATGATGCACACGGCCTTTTATTAAGTTCACGAGTATTACAAAATTTGATACATGTCACGCGTCGCCAAGGATTGATACAAGAATCAACCATCGAAAGAAACAAAACACAAATAGAGTACAGATCAATGTAGCCATCAATGTAGACGCCTATTGTGCCAGCAGCCAGCCTGGCACAAGATATCCTGAGCGACCGTCAGGAGTCGTGTGCATCCAGTAACCATAGCATCCCGCTGTCCCTCCGGTGACAGAAGAGCCCACAACTGAACCCAATGTGCCAATGTATGGATAACCTGCAAAAAGTGAAAAGATTTTTTTTGTTAAAAATAATGTCATTCCTCGCCCTCCATATAGACCAACATAAGGCCGAGACTCCAACCCGGATGAAAGCCTTAGATTGCCTATCAACTCCATTTAACCAATTACCAAATATATTTGCAATATTGGTTGGAGGTGGAAGGTCAAAGGTGAAAGTGACCGTGCGCCAAAGTATTTTAGCTAAAGGGCAAGTGATAAAGAGGTGTTCAATAGTCTCCTGTTCTCCACAGAAAACACATTTTGTACACCCATTCCATCGTCGTTTAGCTAGATTATCTTTCGTTAGTAAAACCTTATTGCTCATAAACCACATAAATATTTTTATCTTAAGAGGAACTTTAACTTTCCATAGGTATTTTCGCAGAAAAGGGGTGTGGTCATTCATAAGATCCTCATACATTGATTTTACTGTAAACAGACCGTTGGGTGTTAAATTCCAAATAAAACGATCTTTCGCATCATTCAAAGTAACCATCATTAGTTTCTGGCATAAATGTAACCACAAAGTCCATTTGTTTCCCACCAACAACCTTCTGAAACCGATATTCAGAGGTGTTTGGGATAACACATGAGCTACTGTTACATTCTTGTGATGCACAATATTATATAATGATGGGTATTGTTCAGCTAATGATCTTTTTCCTAGCCATATATCTTCCCAAAAACGAGTAGCTTCACCATTACCAACCTTGAGACACCGTCTACTGAAAAAAACATCCTTCACCCTCATCAATCCCTTCCAAAAAGGAGAATCTGTGGGCTTAGCTTGTACCCCTGATAACATCTTCTATCTTCAATATTTATTTTGTAGCAATTCTTGCCACATCCCATCCTCATTAAGCAGTTTATAAAGCCACTTACTCAATAAACATCTATTCTTGAGTTCTAGAACCTTAATACCCAATCCCCCTTGATCTTTGGGCCGACATACAATGTTCCATTTTGTAAGTCTATATTTTCTTTTATTTTCATCAGATTGCCAGAAGAATCTAGACCTATAAAAATCCAACCTTTTCCTTACCCCAACAGGTATCTCTAGAAAAGATAACATAAACATAGGTAAGCTAGTTAAAACTTAATTGATAAGGACAAGTCTATCCCCATAGGATAGCAATTTTCCTTTCCAGCATCCCAATTTGCTTTCAAACCGAGTTTCCACTGGATACCAATCAGAATTTCTAAGTTTTCTGTAATGGATAGGAATACCTAAGTATCTAAAGGGTAATGAACCAGCGTCTAGTACATTAGCGCTTAGAGCCCTCCTCTCTTTTATTTCTGAGGATGTGGAGACCTCCCATTGTACCTATATGTGTGCGCGTTGCACCCAAGTAATACAACGTGTGTTACAATCCCTTCTACAACGCCGACACAAACGGACAAGAGAGGTGGCGCGGCTGATTTATTGTCGACTGTGGCCGTACCAAACGTATCAAAACTGACAGTTTTACATCGGGCAGCTGGAGATGGCGTAACCCTGAGAGAGAATCGTATTGTACCTTGGTTGCACCCCAGCCGGCGAAGCCCGTGCTGCGTGCGTTCCGGTCTGGATGTTGTCGGGTAGATTTGGCAATGCAAAACAAAGGGAAGCGCTAGGCGTCGATTGCCGGATTTCTGGGCAAAAATCGTTCATTCTCCGGACCGTTCGATCGCGATCCGACGCTTAGAATCAGCCACAACAGAACTTTTACATTTGGCCCCTTTCTATTTTGATGAATCAACCCGCGGTCCTAGTCTTCTCCACAGGACCGAAAGTATGTATCCTTTTTATCCTGAACCTTCGAGATATTTACAGCGAAGGACATACCTGGGGCTACAGAGTATTGCAACAAAATCAGTCTCTCTACGTACAAAATAATATACTATTACAATAAATTAGCGCTTAGAGCCCTCCTATAAGTATATATATTGTGTCTAGTACATTAGCACTTAGAGCCCTCCTCTCTTTTATTTCTGAAGATGTGGAGACCTCCCATTGTACCTATATATGTGTGCGTTGCACTCAAGTAATACAATGTGTGTTACAATCCCATCTACAACACCGACAGAAAAGGACAAGAGAGGTGGCGCGGCTGATTTATTATCGACTATGGCCCTACCAAACGTATCAAAACTGACAGTTTTACATCGGACAGCTGGAGATGGCGTAACCCTGAGAGAGAATCGTGTTGTACCTTGGTTGCACCCGGCTAGCGAAGCCCGTGCTGCGTGCGTTCCGGGCTGGATGTTGTCGGATAGATTTGGCAATGCAAAACAAAGGGAAGCGGTAGGCGTCGATCGCCGGATTTCTGGGCAAAAATCGGTCGTTCTCCGGACCGTTCGATCGCGATCCGACGCTTAGAATCAGCCACAGCAGAACTTTTACATTTGGCCCCTTTCTATTTTGATGACAACCCGCGGTCCTAGTCTTCTCCACATGACCGAAAGTATGTATCCTTTTTGTCCCGAACCTTCGAGATATTTACAGCGAAGGACATACCTGAGGCTACAGAGTATTGCAACAAAATCAGTCTCTCTACGTACAAAAAATATACTATTACAATAAATTAATACAATAAATTTCAAAAAAGGGAGTGTTATAAAAATGATTTAACAAAAAATTATTTTGCTGCAGATTGATTACAACAAAATAAATCTTGTAAAATCTACAAAAATAAGAAATATTTACAACAAAAATACCACATATTTTGTAGCAACTAAAAATATAGCTAACCAACAATTTTTTTTTATCCAGATTGATTTACAACAAAAAAATTATCAACTCTTTCTACAAAAATTACAATTGATTACAACAAAAATAAATAATTAAGTTATTAGCAATTATTATTAACAACTAAATAAAGAAAAAAATCAGACGTTTACAACAATAGTTAACTGCAATATCAATATTTTTTTGGATATTTACAACAAAAAATCATATGTTTTTGTAGCGATGGAAAAGTGGTTAACAATATTTTATTTTGGTACAAATTGAATGACAATAAAAGTCACCATCTATTTGAACGAAAAACACAAACAATTACAGCAAAATCCACAAACTTGTGGCAAACACCCATACATACATTACAACATTTTGCATGTGCTTTTTCTACAAAACTAGTGCGCGTAATTTACAAAAAAAAGGTATGCAACATCGAGAAAAATCTGGCATTTTCCATATCATTTCGTAATAGAAACGTGGATACATATTTTTGGTGCCTGGGTGGTGGTGGGCTTCAGCGTAGCTAGCCTTAGTGGTGGTAGGCTTCATGTAGCAAGCCATGATGGTGGTGGGATGTAACGTGCATGGATGATGGTTCAAAATGGGGCAAGCAAGGGAGCGATCCAGACGATCATCGGTCGCCCCCAAAACAAACATTAAGATGTGCATGGAAATTATGTACGTGCTCAACAAGTTGGTGTTCATATCCGGATATATCCATTATAATATCCATGTTTGTTTCAAAATCAAAACGAATCCGGTGACCATATAACCCATTGTAACTTGGATGCGGCCGTACGTGACCCCGGCAAACGAAGCGAGATTTGGCAACGCAAACAAAGTTCGAATCTTCATGAAAATTACGTACAGAACAAGTTAATTTTAGGGATATATACGAACTCAACAAGAAGTTGGTGTTCAAAGCGCCGCGGCAACTCGATCCAGTATCTCTATCCGTTTGTAATTGTATTTGTACGTAGACAACAAGAGGAGGAATCCGTTGCGTGTACGTGCGTGTGTCCTGGTAGGGTTCAGGGTAGGTGGGTGGGTGCGTATAAAGGGCTGGGCTAGCGATCACAAAAATCACAAAAGTCGATAGATCGATCTATCCACAAATCAAGCCAGCCACCTACGTACGTGTGCAACTCGCCGGAATCAACCAAGCTTTGAAGATGGTGTCCGCGGACGTGGCCCGGAGCGTCGTCGGCATCGTCGGCAACGTCATCTCCTTCGGGCTCTTCCTGTCGCCGGTGCCGACGTTCTGGGGGATCATCAAGAAGAAGGACGTGGAGGAGTTCAGCCCGGTGCCGTACCTCGCCACCATCTTCAACTGCATGCTCTGGGTCTTCTACGGCCTCCCCTTGGTCCACCCCAACAGCACGCTCGTCATCACCATCAACGGCATCGGCCTCGCCATCGAGGCCGCCTACCTCGTCACCTTCTTGCTGTACGCGCCAAACAGGAAGCGCCTCTGGGTGCTCGCCGTGCTCGCCGCCGAGGCCGTCCTCATGGCCGCCCTCGTGACCGGCGTGCTCCTCGGAGCCCACACGCACGACAGGAGGTCCATGATCGTCGGAATCCTCTGCGTCATCGCCAACACCTGCATGTACTTAGCCCCGCTCAGCGTCATGGGCAAAGTTATCAAAACCAAGAGCGTCGAGTACATGCCCTTCTACCTCTCCTTCGTCGGATTGCTCAACGGAGGCTGCTGGACAGCCTACGCCCTCATCAAGTTCGACCTCTACATCACCATCCCCAATGGCCTCGGTGTGCTCTTCAGCATCGCCCAGCTCATCCTATACGGATGCTACTACAAGTCCACCCCAAAGAAGGCCAAGAACGTCGAGCTGCCCACCATCGCCGACAAAACCCTCAGCACCAACGTCTAGCGCACCCTCCTGCGCAAGGCCGTCCGTCCTCTAGTTTCAGCTACATGCATATGTTAGGCTTATATATACTCGTATACTACTAGCCAGTTCTTCCATAGTTCAGACATATTAGTATCTTCTACTTTTAACTGGTGGTGTTAGTCTTCAGTTAATTCATAGGCGTACCTGTCTTTCGTCCTTATTATTATTCTTGTCTATATACGATTTTCATGATATTATGATTTTGGTTTATTTAATTATTGTGTTGATCTGCAAATACTATTACGATCGCCAAGGCACCATACTCTTCAAACTGTGACCACTAATGCATGTAAGGAAGTCATGTGTCTAGATTTGTGCCAAAATACTTTAATAACAAAATCAATTTTATTAAGCTTGGAAATTATTCTGTAATAGAAAGGGTTTGTCAAATTTAAGTAGTACTAGAAGACCTTGGTGTCCAAATCTTCAAGTATCTGAGAACGGGATTAGAGGAGGGCGTAAGATAAGGGCTAAGTCTGATCTGATCTGAGACTAGAAAGTCTGATCTGTCTAGTAGTGAAAAAAAAATAGCTGGACAAAAAGTTGCAGGCCGGATTAGAAATCCCGAAACACATAAGTTCTTTGACATGTAAAACCAGTGCTGTAATCGCCCAAATACAATAGGTTTTCATGCTACTTTCAGCTGCACCATACTCGAGTTCGACCCTGCTAGGCTGCTAGCCATCAACCTGTGTGGTTACCAGGGACGGAGGAAAGGCGGGGGCGAGAACCCCCCCCCTAACGAATCGCTGGCCCCAATCCTGAGCAGCGCTAGGTGCTAGCAGCCTAGCACGCACGACCAGGCGATCGTTTCATTATGGACTTGACGCGCCGACTGGCCGACGCCTCGCATCCCGCCGGCCGCCACCGAGTCAGGAGTCACCGGCGGCTGCACAGTTTGAGCGATGATGGGGGAAATCAGCGAAGGAAGAAAGGTTGTCTACTCCCGTATCACCGTATGTAATTTCCTGGATTTTGTTTGACCATCTCCAGATCTCCTGGATTTGGTGATCTCTTTGTTTTTGAACTTATCCCTGTACATTAGATTAATTAGGGATTTTGTATTGTTCGCTTGTGTAGACATGAAGAGCAAAAGAGCCGAAATTCAGAATTTTTTCAAGCTAATTGGTTCAAACTTGATACATCAAACCATCCGGAGATCAAAAATTGCAAATCACTTGCTGATTTGACAAAGGGGAATAATTAAGATTGGTAAGTCATCTGATTATTCAATGGTTGAGAGATTTTTACGGTAAGAATTATTGAGACATTCGATCTTCGCGCTCGTAAAGCCGAGTTCAAACTGATAGATATGTAAGTTCATTCATATTTCAGAAAAAGGCATATTTTGATTATCTAGACCTATTCAATTTTACTGTGTTGTGAGACCAAAAAAAAGCTACGATTTTGATGCTTCCCCCCCCCCCCCCTTCTTCCATTCCTGGCTCTGTCCCTCGTGGTTACACGATGAGCCTACCAGAAGATGTAGCTGGAATTCCTTTCCTTAGGTCTGAGAGCATCACCACTCGTCCGCCCATATAGATTTTTTTAGGATCTGGACTCCAGCGGTAAAACTAAAATAAGGGCCGGACTGCTACCAGACGTGGCTCTTATATTAAAAAAATTAAACAAATATAACAAAATTCGAAGAAAAAATATATTCATAGATAGTTTGGCCATACTTGGCCAACTTTTACAAATTTAAAAACATAGTAAAAAAAACCCTAAAACTAATAACCGCCGCCACGGCCTAGCCCTAAGCGGCGGTACATCGCCGCCACGTACTCCTCCTCGTCGTCGTCGGGCTCCTCCTTCTTCGGCTGCGGCATGTAGCCGCAGCCCTGCCCGGTGTCCCCGTGCCTCCCGTGTGGCCTGCTGGACTGGCCAACGTCATCGTCGCCGTCCAGGTTGATGATGAGGCTGAGGCAACGGCGGCGCTCCCCCTCCATGCGGTGGTGGTCGGCTGCGCTCTACGCCTCGGCAAACTCGTCCGTCGGCGCGAAGGATTCCAGCTGGGCTTGGCACGGGCTAGGGAATTCCTCCGGGTCATCCTCCGCCTTGACGATGGAGGCCGCCTCCTTGTACTTCGGCGGAGGCGTCCACTTGCGCAGGCGCGGCGGAGATGGCTGGCACCGCTCGCGGATGATGATGCCTCCGCCGCCATTGCGGCGCCTGCGGACAGGAGTGTCCTCCGGCTCCTCTAGCGAACTCTAAGTGAGCGTGTAGCTCCTCCCTCCAGGCCTCGTACTATTGATTCCACAGCAGTGGCGGGTACCGCGTCATGGCACTAGCGGCAGCCAAGGCCTCCGCCAAGGTACAGTTCCCATAACGGTGGGGCTGGGATGAGCGGCCAGCACTAGGAGCGGCCTGCCGACCCCTGGCGAGATACGGGGCGGATGATGGTTGCGGGCGCGCCCGGGACCCCGGCACGGGACCTCCTCCCGCTTCCCCAGAGGGTACATCTCCAGAAGGGACAACCCCACCGGCGGCGCCTCCTGCACCACCGGACGGAGCATCAGGGTTGGCGGCGCCTCCTGCGCCTCCGGGAAGTTGATCATTGTTGTTGACGCCTCTTGCGTCGTCGGGTGGAGGGACCTCGTGCTCGGTAGCGCCTCCTCCGGCCTGAGCGCCAGCCTCGACCGCAGGATGTGGCGGAGGTGGATGTGGATCCACATCACTTGGTCCGGCGTGCGGGTCGGCATCCCCCACGGTGTTAGCGCGCCGAGCGCGGGGCTCAGCTCCCAGGCCTACTGCCATAGCAGGGCCATGAGGTCGAGTCCCGTCTGTGGGCGTGCCCGCCGCTACGGTACCGGCCCCTACCACGGCGTTCCTCCCTGGCGCCATGGCTGATGTCGAGGCAGCCAAAGAGGACCACGGTGGTGAAGCCGATGGTGTTCACGAATGTTGCTGAAGATGGTGAAGATTGTTGATGCCGACACACAAGCGCCCCCTACCTGGCGCACCAGATGTCGTGTCTCGCCTACGCGGACACCGGGGATGAACACACCCCCATTTCTTAATGGTTAGTGGGCATAAAGGCATTTCGGCGTCAACCCCGCCTTAGGATCATTCCCGGGTGGAGCAAGAACATACACAAAGCACACATGACCATTTTTTACCCAGGTTTAGGCTGCCCTTCGGCTAACGGCCCTATGTCATGCTTTGGTTGATTATCTTGGATGCACAAGATGACATAGGCATGCCTAAGGGGCATGTCGCATACACACCCCTGGTTTATTATTAGAGCGGAAGGCCCATGGACTCAAAGAAGCCAGAAGGATGAAAATGTTTGGATTAGGAAAGTAAGGTTATTATAGGAAACTTGTAATCAATATAGGAAAGGCCCAATGCGGCCCGATAAACTTGTACTTGTACGACATGGAAAGACCTCGGCTTCACCTCCTATATAAAGGGGAAGTCGAGGGTAAAGAAAGGGATCTAAGCATTGTGTAACCTAGCCACCGTGTTTTGTAGAGTTGGACGCCTTTGTTCGTCTGACAACCTTCGAGATCTACTTGCCCTCAACTCTCGACGAAAACCCAAGTCTACATCTTATAGGAATTAACGAGTTAATCCCTCGTCAATTGGCGCCGATAGTGAGGATTGAAGGTTGCAAGGTCCTGATATCGATGACATCATCAAGATCATCATCATCGGTAGCAATCAACGCGATGGACGGAGGTAAACAGATCCAATCTGGTCATGTTGATTTTGTTCCTCACCCTCCTGCCCGTTTGCATGCATATGTCAACCTGGAAAAAGCAATGGAGATGACGGTCGGGAGCTTCCGCTTTCTCGTCGGGAGAGAAGGATCGCACTGTTTTTCGGCACCGATTTTTTTGGGACCATTGGCGGTCGAGCCTGATCACTCGGAATCGTCAGCATCTTCCGTTGAATCAGGCGACGAGGAGATTTCGCCATCACGCTTCACCAAGCCCGTTGACAGCGGAAAACTCGCCGATCTCTTCGGTGGGATGACTTTTGGGCCGGTCACAGAAACCGATCTATATCAAGATAGCGATTTCAGGAGCTTCACCAATTTTGACTTCACCAACACATTCAACTCCATCGATAGCGAGGAGGTCTTCGCCGATCTATACGACGGTGTCACCTACCCTACGCACAATGCGCGGGCGCTAAACTTAGCGTCACGCAGCAGGAGCCCGGCAGTTCAAGACTATGAGCTCGACGATAGTGCCACTTCAGCATATCATCAAATCTACGTGATCAGAGCATTGGGTCCTGAGGTGCAAGAAGATGAGCAATCGGAGGCCTTCAATCCATTGGGTAATCCCCTAGTCGACCCCGCAGATCTCACTAGGGGAACGGGAAGCAAATATGTTGGAACCCAGCCAAGAGAGCAAGTGCAACTTTCTCAAGCTGCATGGGACAGGGCCACAAGCCACATCGGAAGAGCTAACAGCGTATCAGTATAAACTCAATCGCATGAGGCGCAAACTCGAAAAGATGCAAGAAAAGTTAGATCAAAGAAGGCACGCGGCGGATGCATCCAGCGAGCGCAGAGCAAACCTCAGTACGCAATCGGGGAACTCGGCAAATAACAGCAGAGCACATTGATCTCGCATAGCGGGTATACCTAAAGCTGAACGCGAAAATCTGGTCCAAAATCTCAACATGTCATTTATGTCGATAGATTCGAGAGGGCATATAATACCCAAAACGCCAGAAGCAGGATATATGGCAGCACATGCATACATGATGGCAACCAGGCCACCGCAGGGAGATCCTCGATATACCCTGTACCAAACTGCCATTGCAGGATTTGGTGTCATGGGAGCAGCGATAGCTGGGCGAGAATTAGTACAACCCACAGATCCTCCATGCCGTAATAGTCCACGACGCACAGTGGCAGCAACTCGAGATATCTAGAGAGAAGGTGAAGCAAGAAATACCATGGCTCGGGATCGGGTCGATAGAGCAAGGGAAGAAAGAGGCCGAGAAAACAGAAGCCAAGAAAATCGCCAAACAATAGAAGATAGTGAAGAACTCTGAGACTCCCTTGCTTTACCCGAAGGGTTTGCAGGACTCGAGTGCCCTCTAATTTCAAATTACCCGACAGTTATAAAAAGTTCGACGAACTGCAATATCCAGAAGGATCGGTCGCCGCCGCACCCCCCGATCTACGACAGAGGAAGACCGCCGCCGCGCCACTCGGACTTTGCCCGGCGACGCCCTGGGCGGTGGCAGCGGGAGAGGAGGTCGGGGAGGGAGGAACGGTGGCCGCCCGACGCGGTGCAGCGCCGCCGTGCAGGTGCAGGTGCAGCGCCGCCGTGCAAGTGACAAACATCTGCGGTAAGTAGGGATGAAAATAGATCGGATGATGTCCTTCCCACACTCGTAGGTAACTATGGATGAGAAGAGGGATGTGGTGGATTACGAATGTGATGTGGATGTTACTCGAATATGGATGCGGATCAGATGTTTACACAGTGGTTAATTTCAAGTCCAATTTGAGAAATTTACATTTGACCATTTTGTTATTTTTTTTTAGGTTGGGTAAATATATTTGGCATATCGGAGAAGAAATATTAAAAGTTGGCTAACATAATATATCCGGATACGGATCTATATCCATTACAATATCCATGTTTGTTTCAAAATCAAAACGAATCCGGTGACCATATAACCCATTGTAACTTGGATGCGGCCGTACGTGACCCCGGCAGACGAAGCGAGATTTGGCAACGCAAACAAAGTTCGAATCTTCATGAAAATTACGTACAGAACAAGTTAATTTTAGGGATATATCTGGTTTCAAAGCGCCGCGGCAACTCGATCCGGTATCTCTATCCGTTTGTAATTGTATTTGTACGTAGACAACAAGAGGAGGAATCCGTTGCGTGTACGTGCGTGTGTCCTGGTAGGGTTCAGGGTAGGTGGGTGGGGTGGGTGCGTATAAAGGGCTGGGCTAGCGATCACAAAAATCACAAAAGTCGATAGATCGATCTATCCACAAATCAAGCCAGCCACCTACGTACGTGTGCAACTCGCCGGAATCAAGCTTTGAAGATGGTGTCCGCGGACGTGGCCCGGAGCGTCGTCGGCATCGTCGGCAACGTCATCTCCTTCGGGCTCTTCCTGTCGCCGGTGCCGACGTTCTGGGGGATCATCAAGAAGAAGGACGTGGAGGAGTTCAGCCCGGTGCCGTACCTCGCCACCATCTTCAACTGCATGCTCTGGGTCTTCTACGGCCTCCCCTTGGTCCACCCCAACAGCACGCTCGTCATCACCATCAACGGCATCGGCCTCGCCATCGAGGCCGCCTACCTCGTCACCTTCTTGCTGTACGCGCCAAACAGGAAGCGCCTCTGGGTGCTCGCCGTGCTCGCCGCCGAGGCCGTCCTCATGGCCGCCCTCGTGACCGGCGTGCTCCTCGGAGCCCACACGCACGACAGGAGGTCCATGATCGTCGGAATCCTCTGCGTCATCGCCAACACCTGCATGTACTTAGCCCCGCTCAGCGTAATGGGCAAAGTTATCAAAACCAAGAGCGTCGAGTACATGCCCTTCTACCTCTCCTTCGTCGGATTGCTCAACGGAGGCTGCTGGACGGCCTACGCCCTCATCAAGTTCGACCTCTACATCACCATCCCCAATGGCCTCGGTGTGCTCTTCAGCATCGCCCAGCTCATCCTATACGGATGCTACTACAAGTCCACCCCAAAGAAGGCCAAGAACGTCGAGCTGCCAACCATCGCCGACAAAACCCTCAGCACCAACGTCTAGCGCACCCTCCTGCGCAAGGCCGTCCGTCCTCTAGTTTCAGCTACATGCATATGTTAGGCTTATATATACTCGTATACTACTAGCCAATTCTTCCATAGTTCAGACATATTAGTTCAGACAAAACCCTCAGCACCAACGTCTCCATCACCGTCCATGATGAGGATGATGATGATGATGCTTAAATTTAGAAGCCATGAGTTTCCATCGCCGTCGAGAAATAAGCGCACCATCCTGCCGCCGTCTGTCCGTCCTCTAGGTTCAGCTACATGTTATTAGGCTTAAACAGTTAAACTTGTATCCTACTAGTTCTTCCTTAGTTCAGACATTACTTTCTTCTACTTTTAACTGGCGGTGTTAGTTTTCAGTTAATTCATTGGCGTACCTGTATTTGGTCCATCTTATTATTCTTTCATGATATTATGATTGGATTTATTTAATTGTTGTGTTGCTCTGCAAATCCGATTAGTATCGCCAATGCACCATACTCTTCAAACTGTGACCACTAATGCATGTAAGGAAGTCATGTGTGTAGAGATTTGTGCCAAAATACTTTCATAACAAAATCAATTTTATTACTCTTGGAAATTATCCTGAAACACAGAGAAGTTCTTTGACATGTGAACCCAGTGCTGCAATCGCCCATATATACATACATAATAGGTTTTCATGCTACTTTCAGATGCACCATATTCGAGTTCTACACTGCTAGCCATCAACCTGTGTGGTTACACGATGAGCCTTCCGGCAGACGTAACTGGAATTCCTTTGGTCAGAGCATGAGGATGCTTGCAACATGAGATCAACGACAATGCATAAAACCTGATGCTGTGCTGTTTGATTTTTGTTTGGGACCGATTTCTCCAAACATGAATGACCAATACAGAGAACGGCACATTTGTTTCGCAAACTCCTAACGATTAGAAATTGGGTTCTCCTCATGCCTCATGATTTCTCAACCTGGAATAGTGAGTTCCAGCTCAGTGGCAAGGCAAGGCGAGTGCGCAGCCAGCCCACCTGGGTTCGAATCCCCATTTCGCGGTAATTTCGCGGGATGGGCAAACTTTAATCGGGTTATCATCCTAGCGTCCCCCGTTGGTCAATGTTTTTTTATGAACATATATGATGGTGATTACCCTAAACAACATATGCAGTGTCAAATAAAAAAAACATTTTAATACCTTAAGAATACTATGATCATTTTTCGTTACAAATGCATGCATAATTTAGAATTATGTGCCAAAGAATACAATTTAGCATTTCCTCACAAACATAATCTCGAGAAAAGTCTAGCCCTAATCTAATTTATCTATCTACCCTATAAAGGCACAATGGTACGAGTAAAACTCCACAACACAACTTTTTCGGAACACAATCATGCACGGTTTGCTTATGCCTAGTTTTAAAAAAAAAAACGCACAACAACAAAAAATTGGAACAAAGAACAATTTTCTCTTAAGTCAAGAGCAGATGCACAGAAACTACAGAAAGATTGAGTAAGTTTGATGCCAGATGGAACCAAAGCATAAGCATTAAAATTCTGCTCTGTTTTTTTTTTCCTTTGCAATCATTGAGTAAGTTTGATGCCAGATGGAACCAAAGCATACATGTCTTGCTACCAGAATCTCATATGGAGATAGAAAAGACACATAGAAATTGCCGGTCCGCGGTCCGACCAAAAGAAGAATCAATAAGTAGTTAAGCAGCACAAATAACTGAAAGAAGAAACAAACCACAACAGTGTCATGCATCAAGACGTGAACTAACTGAAGGATGAAACTAACTACAAAAGCTTCAGTACTACTGCTCCCATCTGCAAAAGCTTCCTTGAACCAAGAGGTCAACAGGTTCGCTGTCATAATAGTCCAAATAAATATGAGTAGTGCCAATATGATCGCACATATCAAACTTTTGAACTTGGCAGTCCACGCCTACAGAGAGTCGAAATATCTTGTAATCGTACAGCCAAAGTTAGTATGGCGAGCAACACAAACGATGCATCAAGACGATGAGCCAATCACATTCACGAAGAGAACTTGCTGGGCACAACCCACATAGGTGTCAGCATAGTGAAACAAGATGTGAACATAAATATGCTTGTATTTGATGCATGTCCCTTCAGCGGCTCACCCAACTCAACTGCAGTCCAATTTTTTCGATTGTTAGTATAGTAATATAAGCAATTGCTCTTTCCTCCCCATCTCTCTGGGTTCATGCAACAGAATGGCCGGCTTCTCTCGTCACTGCCAAGGAAGATCGCCCTATTCTGCAAAATGTCAACCTTCACCCAAGTTGTAGGTTCAGTTGATAGGTCAAGACGGAATGCTTCAAAGGTTTGCCCTGTTCTTACATGAGATGATCCCTGACAGCCAACCAAGAGAAGCATGTCAGTGCACGCCACCAGCCATGCGATGCCAAGACGCCACCTGATGACACACTCTTCAAAAGAAACTGCTATTTCTTGTATGTGAATCAGGGGTGACAAGTGCACCGTGAAGATATTGTGCTCAGCATCCATGCCAAAGACCTTGCCTTCGAAAACCACGATCTGGGTGAGCGTTCCATTGGGAAGAGAACGTCCTGACCAAGAGCGATCACCAACATGCCAAAAGAAATTGTGATTATCAGTCGAGACAATGAGATGTGAGTCGGGTGATGCTAGAGGGGCTGTCAGGGCGCCATAGTAGATATGAGTCGCTTGGTTGACTGGTAATTGTGGAGGTGAAACAGTAACACCTGTGAACACATCAACAAGGAGACATGATGTTTTGCTAGACAAAATGAGATGACCATAAGAAGAACCCCTGAAACAGAACTCATCCAGTGGACTTGGTGGGGTATTTATCTGAGCAAAAAGGGGAATCTGACAGCAACAGTAGGTGTCTTCGTTCGTTATATCAGTGACATGACATAGGAGAGGTACAAAGCTGTTGCTAACAGGGTAAGGACAAGGAGAGCACCAAGGGATATCATGTTGTAGGAGAAGAGGTGGGAAAAGTGTCGAGAATGTTTGTTTGGACGGGTATGAGGAAAAGGCAGCACGCCAAGAGCGGGAGGTAGAAGCGAAGGCATGAAGGTCAGGGAAGGAGCACAACAGAGCAACGATTGAGTGAAGCAGGCCATCAGGGAGATCTGCCCAACCTTGAAGCTCATACATTGCATGGATCGCGGACAGGTTGACCTGTAGCAAGTTATTAATCAAAAGACGCACAATACGAGAATGCACTAGAACTAAAAGGGAAAGATTGACCGATATAAAAAAATGCCTTGTACTACCTTTGTCCCATGAAACATGTCTTAACTTTGTCTAAATTTGGTTCAAGGGACGGAGGGACTACATGTATGGTTCATGATATATATACTAGTTTAACTATGGCAGAGAACAAACTAAACTAGTAGAAAGTTACTAGTGATACAACATACCATCAAGACATTGGTACGATGGGATATTTTTATGGATTATGCTGGTTCTGATATGGAATAGATAATCAGACATCGACGGTATATCTAAAATTCCTCCAGCTTCCACCGTGCAGTCTAAACTCTAATCTACTGTCCCGTCCTAAGCACATCGCGAATTACTTCAAAGAGATGGTGATCCCATCAGACGAAACGAAAATAAATAAAAAGCCATATATACATGCTACATTTCCATCACATTGAAATTCCATACCAGTTGCTCTATTATTACGTGAGAAATAGTAAAATGCTGCAAAACCATACTCCCTCTATCCCAAAACAGGATGCATATAGTTTTTGGTCAAGGTCAAACTATTAAAATCTTGGCCAACTATATAGAAAAATGTATTGACATTTATTATCTCAAATCAGCATTTTTAGAACAATTATGAAATATATCTTCATATGGTGTTCATTTGATATTATAGATGTATATAATTTTTTCTATATAGTTGGTCAACCTTTAAATTTGTTGACTTTGACCAAAAACTATATGCATCCTATTTTGGGTTAGTCCCATCGGGTTTCAGATCAATAGAAACCACCGATATAAAAAAAAAATATGGCTCATGCTTGTATTGTTTCTGATATGTACGGAGTACTAGCCTAGCTGTGAGCACAGGAACAAACTAAGATAGTACAAAGTTACCAGTGATACAACATTTTCCAGAAAAACATCGATATGATGGGAATTTTCACGGACTACGCTGGTTCTAATACTGCATCGATAATTGGACACCAATGGTCCGACAGTATATCTAAAAATGCATCCAGCCTCCACAGCAGTCTAAAGTCTAATTTACTGTTCCGTCCTGAACAAATTACTTCAATCTTGTCAGATATGCAGGCTACAGCAATGATTTCCACCCTACTTGAATGTCATAGTCATACTAGTTATTCTTCTATTATCACGTGAGAAATACTAAAACATTGCAGAACCATACGGATTAATCCCTTGGGTTTCAGATCAACAACAGTCACCGACCCTAGTACACGGTAATTCCATATATACAGGCTGAAGAGCTGAAGTGCTCCATCCAGACCCAAAAGTGTATCATGGTTGGGTTCCATGCTTCAATTCCTAGTTCTAGGGTTCTTGCGTCGATCAGATTATCCAGCCAGGGTACTTAATTAGAGGGAGGGGCGGGAAGGTGGTCGGATCATCCTAGGGAGCGGACGCACCTCGACTGAAGTGGATGGAGAAGCGATGGCGACGGTGTCCACGCGGCGGCGGAGGCGATCTCCTCCTCCTCCGGCGCCGCCCATGATTCCGCTTGTGTCGGAGCGAGTGGGCAAATCCTATACATCGCCCGTTAGCGGCGGGGAATACGCCCCGCCAGCTAACGGGGCGACTTGGGCTGCGGCCCATTAGAATGGGTTTTCTGTTTACGCGCGGTTATTTCGTTTTTTATGGTTCTTCGATTTGGTTAGTTTTATTCGGCTTTCGTTTTTTTTTACTTTTCTGCTTTTTTTATTTTTTCTGTTTCTTCTTTTTCTAATTGATTAAAAAACAAATTTGAATTTTTTAAAATATAAATATTTCTATTTTTTTGAACAAGTACCCTCCCCCGTCATGTGGTGCAGGATCTGCCCATTCGGCCTCGGGATGGTGGTTCTCCTTAGTGTGTGGGGCCGCTTGTAACATTGTTCTAACAAAAACTAGGAGGATATGATCAAACCATGAATAACAAGCACCAAAATTTAAAATAGTTTTTGGTAAACACTAAACACAGCCTCTCTGACTCCTCAAACCACAACCAACAGCTGACCTGTGGCCGGTTCAGGAGTCTGTGAGTTCCATTACAGATTATCAGGTCTCGTATCATGGTTTGGACTCTGGAGGAACTGGAGAAGACTGGCATCTCCAGAACCAAAATCAAACTGCACCGGCAGCATTTCTAGCCTGTCGTGTAGCAAAAGCATTCTCAGATATTGACTTGACGGCTACCAGACTGGTGCTGCTGGGCAAGGCAACACGCGGGTACGTTTGGTTTTTGCCCCAACTAGCCCTACCAACTTTTGGCTGCCAATTTTTTGGCGGAGCAATCAGCCTCCCACGCCACGCCAAATCATTGGCAAAAAAATGAACTGCATGTGAGCTGAATGAGCTGGGCAAGCCAATATTTCGGTGTCAAACCAAACGTGCCCTGCATTCCTTTTTTTGTCAAACTTTTTCCAGCCATACCAGCAACATTCTCAAGGTTTTCCTTTTTCAGATTTTCAGGGCAGATTGGATCAGCTTTAGTTCCAGTGACGGCCATAGAGCTGTTTAGTACAACCACATCCGAGTTACAACTTACAACACTGAGGATTACCGAGCAATAGATTATGTTCCCTAAAAGTGGGCCTAGAATATGTTAAGTAAAGAAAGTGTATGACCATATTTAAGAGCAGTTTGATTTTTTTTCCCTAGGTTCGGCAGATCCTGGGCTGGGCTGACCCAACTATACATATAAAATCCTCAATTACTAAATACGGGCTTCTACAGGCTTCAGTCTGACCAGTGGCTGATATTACAGACAATCAAATGACTGGAGTAAGCATGTCGGCTTCTGGACCTCTTCACAAAGCGATGCCTGCAACGGAATCTACCCCATGAATCCAGTGAGACCGAGTTTGTCTGCGACATTGTACATCACGAGATCGTTCCACACTGGCCCGAACAACCGCTCGCCCCCGACGATGAAAGTCGTGGCCCAGGTGAGGAGAACCGCAGCAAAGATGGTGAAGCCAATTGCGGATTTAACAACATCTGCAGGGGATTGATGAGAATTTGTTACGAGATGCAAATGACATGAACGCCGCAAGACAATGTTCAAACGTGTCAGTGGTAAAACTTGTCTAGGAAATCAAGTGCAAGTGCAGATAAAGGAAGTATGGACATGCTAAGTGAGAACCTCAGCATGAAAGAAGTTCAAGTAGTTTCTTTTATCACACATATGACAGCAACCGCTCTCAAAACAGACAGGTATAAACGTGAAAGAAAAAGGTGTAACTCATCTCTAAAAGGAATATACATCGAGATGAAGTCTAATGACAAACTACTAGCATCAAGGAATATGCTAGTTACAAACTGACTCAAAGATGGAGCCATCCACACCTCCAACAAACAAGAACTTATTTTATTCAATTTCTGAAAAGAAGCTCAAAAATATTCATGTCATGCCCTGATTATCTACATGGCCATAATAAAAAATATCATTGTAAAGATAAAATGAATAAAATAGTTATTTCTTAGATTCATTAATATGTGTATGAATGTAGAAGAACATATTGTTATTTCAAGAAATCCTTCATATACGAACATTAGTACATTTATATATCAATGTAAATACAACTAACTATAACCGTGTACATGTCACTGCCGTTCTGGACTTCCCCTGAATCTGTTCAGCTGTTCATCTCGAATTTACTGTACACTTTCTAGATTTTCAGTAATATCAGTTGAGGAGGAAGCTAGTCCAACTTAAATTTAAAAACAACACCTCTGCTGTGACAGAAGTTTTCTCGCCCACAGCATCTCACTTACTGACTGTGCCATATAGCTTTCTATATCCGCTCATAAAAAGGATAGTGTTTCACTCACTCACTCTAGAAACCATAGGAGCTCATATTCCCAAGTTTGTTAAGAATGGGCACTCGCTGGATTCAGGCTTCCACCGTTCTAGCTTCTCTTCATAGTTTACTAGAATGTATCAAGCATGTTTATCCGGAGCAGCAGACATTACATAAATTGCTACGATTGCAAGTTGAAAAAGAACTGGGCATGAAAGTGAAAGCAGAAAGAGAAAGGAGCGTGATTTTTTTCAAGAATTGGATGCCCGTGTTAAGGAAATCTAGTACTGGGAACTGGGCATATTTATCATCTAACCACCTGAACTGGAAATCCAGTACCCAACTCTCTACTTTGTTTTTGGCAATGAAAGTAATTGAATCGATCATCTGTAAAACAAGATCAAGAACTAAAGTAGCAGTATCTGAATCGGATAGGCATTCTTCTCCCCACTAGGACCGAAATCCAGTTATAAGTAATAAATTGTAGAATTCAGCTACATTTCTAAAGGAGCCAGGAAGCGGGAATATGAATTATAAGAAGATACACAAAAGGAATCCAGCTACATTTCTAAAGGAGCCAGGAAGCGGGCAGGGTGGCTTTTACACGGGGAGTCAATTCATATTTGTTTCATTTGCGTGGAACTGGATTTAATACCTGCTGCCGCACAGGGAAAAGGAATATGAATTGACTCTCGGTTTAAAGCCCATCCCACTCGCTTCCTGGTTCCATTAGAAAAGTAGGGGAATCCTACAGGTTATAAGTTATTACCAGGTTTCAGTCCTAGAGAGAAGAGTGTCAGTTCAGTTCAAGTACTCTTACTTTAGTCTTATTTCGTAGGCCCCAGCTTCAGTTTTTTTTCTCGTATGAATTCAATTGCTTTCATTCGCTTCTAGCAGTGATACTTTCTTGGATTCCCAAAGGGGCAATCGCAGAATTATGAGATACACAAAAGCATAGAGAAAGCTCTCTTTCCATGCATAGATATTAGATTACTCTGTTATGTTTGCCTATGTACAAAAGCAAATTAGAGTTGGGTACAGAAAAGAGTAAGATATGATGGAAGTTTCCCTGAATTAAAAAGTGATAAAATTTGATCTCAAGAATGGCGACTTGTTCCATTACTTCTTCTGGTCTTTGTTACTTCCAGACCAACTACACTCTAGTTATTCTGGGATAATTTCGTTTCCAGAAAGGCCAGGCAGTTTACAATGTAGACTGTAGTTCAAAACTGCCAATGAATTATAAACGTCCACTACCGTCAGATTTAAGACACATGGAACAATTGTTTATCTGAAAGAAGGCCAAAGGAAGAACTTGTAGGGTTCTCCCAGTGGATAACTCTGCGCCTTGAGATCAATATTAACTAACTCCATTGGCTGAAGACATCCTAGTTCGTGCTCCTTAAGCCTGACTGGTCCATACGATTGACCTGAGATTTACTAACCTACTGCCGCTAACAACCAATTCTCCACCACCAGAGAAGCCTCCCGTTTGACCACACAGTGTTCCCAGTTCCGACTCATACAACGAGCACCCAATTATCCATATCACTAGAACTACAGTACACTGTTTAATCCTCAAAAAATAACTAACGGGCTAAGCAGCACCAGAGACCGCATT
This sequence comes from Lolium rigidum, assembly GCF_022539505.1. Classification (NCBI taxonomy): domain Eukaryota; kingdom Viridiplantae; phylum Streptophyta; class Magnoliopsida; order Poales; family Poaceae; genus Lolium; species Lolium rigidum. The sequence goes on from NC_061513.1 coordinate 5,112,680, forward strand.
ACTGTAGCGCACTCTCACGGAGAATTCGGTAATTTCAGCAACCAAACATTCTAGTAGGTAAACCACCAAGGATGCTAGTTCGATAGCAACATAGGTCGATTCAAACAAATAGACGAATGCAGATATAGTAAAAAACTAGATGAGATCTCCCACTCCTACACGAGAAGAACGGGCGAGACGGGGAAGGGGATCGGGTCAGCTTACAGGGGCGGATGGGGGCGAAGGCGGCGGGCGAGGAGGCTTTGGGGGAGCGGAGGACGGGCCAGAAGTAGCAGCAGTTGATGGCCCAGAGGAAGGGGAGGCACGCGAAGCCCCAGAGGAAGAAGCGCCGCGCGTGGCCCTCCGCGTCCTCCAGCGGCATCCCCAGGGGCCCGTCCACCGTCGCCCAGATCGCCGGCGGCGGCGGAGGAGGCGCGCGGCGCGCGGAGGAGGAAGGCGGGCGCCGGCCGCCGGCTGCCGGAGCGCGGGGCCGGGGGAGCAGCCCGGACTCCTCGTCTACTCCGGGCGCTCCTGCTGCAACCCTCGCCTCCATGACTCCGTTTCTGACTTTTTTTCTTCCGGTTTTACTTTTCGCTCCGTCTCAGCTTCTGCTGCATCACTAATTTGATACGGTATATCAGCGGCCCGACCGCAAATCACAAACCAAACATATTCCTTTGGAAAATGCTTACCTTCCCCCGGACGATGGCGCGTCCACATCGTCCTCCTTCCGCGCGTGCCACGTGCACAGGCCCAGGGAAAAGAAACGTTTCGAACTGCGCCACATTTTCATGCTGGGTCCCACAGTCGCTTCCCTTCTCTCCTTCCTCTGGTTTCGCTCGGAAGATTTCCCCATCGCCACTCGTCCTATGAGAGCCACGCCCGCCGCCGTCCCCTGCGAATCCTGCGCGCACACCGCCGTTGAACCTCCCCGCCGTCCCAAATCCTGCCGCCATGGCTTTCTAGCAGATTCCTCTCGGACGCTGCTTCAAGCGACGCTGTCAAATCCGGCAAGAGCTCTGGTCGTCTCCGACTTGCAGCAGCGGCGTTTCTGCTTTGCTGCATCTCCTAGCACCCTTTGAAGCAGCTGTGGCCATGGATTTAGGGATGGGGCACTTCAACGGAAGGGCGGCGGAGAAGGTCAATGCTACCAGGGACGACGCATTTAGCTGCCAGCGGCAAGTCGTGTTGCTACCACAGCACAGTGACGCTGCTACAAAGGCAAGGCGGTCCTCCCATCGGCGAGGCGTCGTGCTCCCAGCGTCACCGCGCGCTGCTGCAAGCGGCCGACGCGGTTGCTACAAAACAGGGCTGCCGTTGCTACAGGCAGCATCGACGGAGCTGCAAGCGCCGCCGGAGTTGCTACTCCAAGCAGCCGCCGGCGGATTTGCTACAAACCCTTGCCACAATTGCTGCGCCGTCGGAGCTGCAAGCTCGCCTTCAGCGACATCGCTGCTGCAAGCCGTTCATTGACGCCAGCTAACGGCCGGGCTCCTCGTGCGTGAGGGGATTTACTCTATGATTTCTGCTTCAGCTTTTTGCTGCAAGGAATTGCTACGGGAGACGGGCTGCTGGGCGATTTCCGCCGAGTCGCTGACGCGCGTCGCTGCTGCGAGGAGCTTCGTGGCCGATGCTATCTGGTGGATGCGTTCTCGCCTGCGCCTCGGCTTCATGTGTGAACGGTGGGAGGAGAAAAGTGTGGGATAAGGTAGAAGAGACAACACGGGACGGACGAGTTGGCCATCCAGCGGTTGAGGATCCTCAATCGGACGGCTCTAGAGGCGGAGGATCAAGGAGTTAGATCCCCGGGGGACGCTCAGCTTTGCCCTATTCCTTTTGATGGGCTCGTGGACAGAAAAATCGGGCAAAACTCGGTGGTTATCTTTTTCGGTGAGAGTTTGCCCAACGGCTCGACGTAAGTATATTTTTTTCAAAATATATATTAGTAATAAAATGTAATTTACATAGGGCTATTTTTTTAAAGTAAAATAAAATCGATAAAACCCTAGCTAACTAGGGTTCGCGTCGTGGCCGCCTAGTCATCATCGCTGAGGTCAATGAAGACCGGTAGCTCCCATATGGCCAGGGCCAGTACGGCACGCCGAAGGAGGTCCAGCTGCTAGCGCATTTGCAGTCGCAGGTGGGGGCGGCATAGGAACTGGCGCGGAGGCGGTGCCGAGCACGCCTAGCTGTACGAAGGAGTGCATGGAGGCGTCACCGACTACGCCAGCAGGCCGTAGCTGGACGACGAGGCCATCCCACTTGGTGAGCTCGTCGAGCTCGCTCTAGGCCTTGGCCAACTCGATGGCCTCCTCCTTGCTCGGATCGGGAGGTTGAAGACCAGCGTTAATGACAAGAGCATCGAGCGATTCATCATTGTTTTCGAAGTGGTTATCATCACCGCCATCACCTTGTCCTCTTCGTCGTTGGTGGCCACCGCCGTATTTACGACTCAGGCAGGCCAAGTCGCCAGTTACCCCGAGTGGCGGCGCGAGTCAAACTCTCACGTGAACGAGTCCAGCATGTATGATGGGTCCTACCGCAGATTGCGCGGAAGGATGAAATGGTGACGATGGTTCTCGTCGCACCGTGTTCTTCCCTCGCGCGACAAGGGCCCCAACGGCACCCTCGGCGAATTGAGAAGCCCACCAAGGCAGGTTGACGTCCGGACACGGCACAGGGCTCCCTTCCATGAACAATTGGTTGTCATAGTCCACTGCAGGGACATACCACATATACCTCTCCTTACGGCGGTGCCTTTAGCTTGACGATCCAGCTTCGTGGTTGTTCATTCTTGAAACAACCACGACTTTCCCATGGCGACCCTGCTCTAAGTTATGTGTAAATGGACGAGGGGCAATGGCGATGGCGTGGGGGCGGCCACACCCCTTAATAAGCACAGGAGTGCACTTGCCATCAATGTCTGGCACGGAAGCCCACAGCATTGTCGCGTCAGCACTTATGCGGAAAAAAAAACAAAGCGACGCCATAAACGCATCGCAGAAAACCACAACGGTGTGCAGAAGGCTACGCTAGAAGCAGTCGATGCCAGTTGCGCCTGGGGAAGCATGGAGAGAACGCGCACGAAGCGTGTTGTGTCTTCCATGGCTCAGTCGTGGGCCCAAATTTGAGCTCCAAATGGCTCTAAGGGCATCTCCAGCGGTTCGATCCATTTCGGACACCTGATGTATCTTTTTTGGTTCGTTTAGGTTTGTTCGCGGACACTAAAATGGCCGTCTGACCACCTTTGCCTGTATGGGTTGGGGGCAGCCTAGCGGCCCGACGCATTTGGTAACTTCAAAAATTGCATTCACAATATTCACTTAATGTTTTCAAGTTATTTTTTCTTGGAATCATGAGTCCGACCTAATTTAATCATTTTTCTTTCTGCACGTGAAACACACAGTTGAGTGCCACTAGCGGCTGAGACAAACCAGTGGTTATAATCTTTTCTATACAACTGAGTAGGATTTTGCCATGCATTATGTTAAACTGGTAAGGAAAAATTGAAGGACCCGCCACAACGCACGAACATTTTACTAGTACTAGTAGTGTTTAGAAAGATCTTGCCTTACCTATTGAGGTGCATTGTTGTGAACTTCAACATTGCACTATAATTTCAAATTTTAAACTAATGAGAATTTACATCGTTATGAAAAAATATGACATCTAACATATGGGTTCATTATCAACAATCTAGGACTTGGCAGATAATGTCATCTGCCTCCCGTCAGTTGGGAAGCATAAACAAGCGTGTGGAATGACGGCTTGAAGGTTGCATTAATCTCCATCTTTAGGGGAAGACTTGGCAGTGGGGACTCGAACTGCAGCATGCTCACCGCCTGCTTAATGGATGGTCTCATGTTACGGTCAGGATGTGCGCACCAGAGGCCGACGGTGATGACACACTCCATCTCACGGTCATCGAACTGTTTATTGAGACGCACATCGGCGACTTCTAGGGTCCTTCCACCTTCCCATGAATCCCAAACCCACTGCACAAGATGGATTGCGTCCCCGGCTTCTTCCCGAGACACCGCGGGCCGCCTGCCACAGGCGATCTCTAGGAGGACGACACCAAAGCTGTAGACATCGGATTCCACACTTGTCCTCCCGGTGACCACACACTCGGGGTCCATGTAGCCCATAGTTCCGGCAAGACCTGTAGTGTACGGTCCTTGTCCGTGGTTGACGAGTCTTGCCAAGCCAAAGTCGCCAAGCTTGGTGTTGAATGGTGCATCTAGCATTATATTGCTCGGTTTGATGTCCCGATGCAGAACACATTGCTCCCATTCCTGATGCAGGTAGACGAGGGCCGAGCCTAGTCCGAGAATAACCTCATACCTACATGGAAAATTAATAGGAACCACTTGTAAGAAAAAGATTAAAAGCATGAGTATAAGAGTTAATTTGTATAAATACAAATCTAAGATATCCTTTTATAGACAGAGCTAGTACTAATTTGGATGCAGGGGATATGAATGAATGCTTAAATAAATACCTCACTTTCCACGGCAGTATGTTTTCAGAATGGTATAGATGAGTGTCAAGACTTCCGTTGGGCATCAGCTCATAGACGAGGAGCAGCTCTCCGCCGCCATGACACCATCCAATGAGCTGCACGAGGTTCCGGTGCCGAAGCCGGCTTATGATACTCACCTCAGAGACGTACTCCTTCTTCCCCTGCTTTGAGCCCTTGGACACTCTCTTGATAGCAACCTCAAGTTTTGATTCCCCGAGGAATCCTCTATACACGGATCCGAAGCCACCTTCCCCGAGCTTCCTGTCGTCGGAGAAGTTATCGGTTGCAAGGGACAGCTCCTTGTATCGAAACCGCTTTGGCCCGGTCCCTTTCTCGAAGTCGTCTTCCAGGGCCAGCTCGTCATCCGAGAGCATATCATCGACATGGATTTTAGCCTGGGTTTTCCATCGCCGCACAAGGAGCCAGATCACGAAGAAGATCACGATGAAGGACGCCGAACCGACGTACAGCTCGATCGTAAGCCCTGGTTTAGGAATGATTTTAGGTCTCGTGGATCAATTTTCATTACATACGAGATGCGAGAGCCAGCCTCCAGATTATGCAGCGAGCGACATGACCAGAGCATGGAATCAGTTGGGGCCGGGAAGACTTACTTCCTGGCGTTGGAGACGACGTGGACGCAGGCACAGGCGGGGGCGGCAGGGCCAGCGTTGCCTGCGCCGGCGGCGGGGTGATGTCGATCGCGCCGAGCTGGTACCTCAGGTAGCAGCTGTATCCCTTGATGCTCCCTGCGGTCCTGTTCGAGAAAAAGGTCGGCACAAAAGGGTAGTAGTAGCCGGAGATGCACCGGTTGCACTCGCTGGGCGCCAGGTCCCGCGTGCACTGCGCCAGCCCACTGATCACGTCCGTGCCCAGCACCGCGTCCCTGTATGGCAGGCTGTAGTTGTAGAACCGCTCTGGCCTGTCGCCGGCCTTCTCCATGAGCTCCTCCATCAGCTGCGACCTCACGGGGCTCATGGCTTCCACGTCCGTGGTGTTGGGAGACGACGACATTATCATTTCGTCGGCGTCGTCGGCCCCGTAGGTGAAGTCGGTTGAAGCGAAGAAGCGGGTGTCCGAGTAGTGGAGCAGGCACGCGTCGTAGTTGGCGCTCGCGTTCCGGCTGCCCCGGCACAGCGTCACCGTCCTCTCCGGCGCCGCGGCTAGGCAGTCCAGACACTCGGTGGCGTTGCGGTCGGCGTAGCACATGATGAGGCCGAACACCTGGTCGCCGCCCGTCCCGACGGTGCTGGTCACTGGTGGAAAAAGGGGCTTTGGTCGCGGTTGGCAACTGCCATTAGTCGCGGTGGCCCAACCGCGACCAAAGTAGCGCGACTAAAGGCTCCTCTTAGTCGCGGTTCCTCACGAACCGCGACTAAAGGCCCATCCACGTGGGCCGCAGGCGAGCGCCAGGGCGGAGGACCTTTAGTCGCGGTTCTTCTGGCCAACCGCGACTAAAGGCCTCCGCAGGGTTTAGGGTTTAGCCCCCCCTCCCCCTAAATCTGGTTTCTTTTTAATTTGTATTATTTTATTTCTTTTGGGTTTTAATTTTGAAGGAGTTTCACATATTCTACGGTACTGTATACATACATGCATATATGAATGTACAATTTCAAACAAATTTGAAATTAGAACCAAAAAGAATTCAAGAGTAATATACAATATATATTCAATATCGGATGACCATATACAATATATATTCAATATCGGATGACCATATACAATTTTGAACAAGTTAGTTACAAATTCCGGTGCGTATAAAGATCTACGTCATCGTAATAGTGTTCTCCTCTAGGATCGATGACTTCCTCGCCAACCATCCAGGCCTAGTTCCTCTTGAAGTGGTCGGAAGCGAGCTTCGGACTAAGCGTCTTCCGGAGGTTATTCCTCGGATGTTGTTCTCACACGTCCGGTCCCGCTCATTGCAGTATCTCCGGATCCTCTCACAAACATAGTATCCACATAGATTGGTCCCCGGTGGCCGAGTATCCCCGCACGTCGGCGACCGCCATTTTAAAATGTAGCTCTTTTTGAATTCACCGACCTTGGTATCTACGAACCGTCTCCAAACCCTACGAGGCAAAGAAAATTAAATAAACAAGAGAGTTATTAATTAGTTACTTGATATAAGGAAATGATGAACGAAATAGGCCGATCGATATAGAGCGCAAATGAATGAAAATAATTACTTTTGCATCATTTTTCTCATGTCGCCCCAAAGCGCCGGATCCATATTCGTAGAGTCGTGGACGAGAACCGAGGAGGTCTGAACTTTAATTACCATAAGAATCCAGTGGAACTCGCGGACACGATACATGCACAACCATGCATAACTCATCGATTAGCCACATACCATGCATGGAGTAAACAAAAGAGAATGTGCTCAAGACGAAACACTCACCCAAAATGGTAAGGAAATAGAATATCACTTTTCTCTTGCTGTTTTCTAATAAACCGCCACAGGTCTTCCTCCACGTCGGCGGGGTGGTATTCTAACACATATGAATTAACGATGTGTGGGTCAATGAACCCAACATCATGGATGTTCCTTATTCGCATTTCCCGCTTCTTCATTCTGCATAATATATAGCGTACACAACAAGATAGTTAGGACAATATATATATATATATAGTGCGTGCAATGAACGAGATGGGGTAGAAATTAATAAATCACTTACGTAACGTAGCAACTGATGATAGATTTGTCGAGCTCGCGCAGATTGAACAGCTGGAACAATTCACTCAGAGGAATTTGTACCCAGTAACGTTTGAAGTGATGCACATATTTAACTTCCGCATAGATATAGTCTTTGGCGTTTTCATGTTTTATGTAAGCCTTGTACCAATTTAGCAGACCTTTCATTTGTCGAGGTAGATCCTCTTCCCGCGCAGTGCTCGATGAGAGGGCCATTCTTCACATATGAAAATACTACGTCCTTCATTGGCGCCTCATCAAGGCCTAACACCGCACGAAGAGTGATACCTAAGTCGGCCGCTTGTTTTCCGGCACTTTCTACAGTCAATCCATATGCTGCCGCAGCTGCTATGATATCGGGGGCATCCGGACCGGCGGCTTGCACTATGAGCGGGGCGATCGATTGTTTACTTTGTTCCCCGAGCTGGGCAACTTCTTTCCCCTTTCTAATTTTGACTCGGCCTCGTCCTTCAAGGCTTTCTTCTCCGCCAACTCTTTCCTGTTCTTGAACGCGAGTGCTTGCCTACGAAGTTCACGTAAATAGTCGTCGTGCATTCTTCGCGGCTTGGGACGGTGTGTTCAAAAATGACTTAGCCCACCGCTTTTCCTTGTCGAATATACCGGCTTGGGCTCGCCCTCTATTTTCTTCTCGGACGCTTGCCTTCCATTTCTCTAAATCAGCAGCCGCGCCCGCCTCGACTTCCTCGGCACTACTTTCCCAAGACCTCCGGGGAGAGGCTTCAGTGATACCTCCGGTACCTTTGTTTTCTTAGGTACGTAAGGGTCCGGGTTAATAACCCAGATCTGCTTCGCTTCTTCGCCGGAGGTGGATTGGGGGCGGTACCGGTGTCCGATCACCCGCCGGACGAGGACCGGGGGGCGGCGTCCGCCGACGTGAATGAGGTGTATTAGGTGAAGCACCACCGCCACCGTCACCGCCACCGCCACCGTCACCGCCACCGCCACCGCCACCGTCACCGCCACCGCCACCACCACCACCGTACGGGGGTGGACTTGTTGGCGCCTCGCCCGGAAACTTGATAAATTTCTTCTCTGCCATAGAATGAACTCGGCGCTTGACATCTCCAAGTCTTTTCACCCCTTCGGTGTAGCAATGTCAATGTCCAGGTCCTCAAACCCTTGGACTATCTCCTCCACCGTGACACGAGCATAGCCATCTTGAATGGGGTTGTTGTGGTGGAGTGCTCCGGTGGTAAAGCACCGCCGATGGCTACCTTCATGGACATGTTCCCGATAGGATAATACAGATGACATGCTTTCATCTCCTTTATATCGTCCACGGGGTAGCGAGGAGGCTCCGTGCAGCACCCCGACCACCAGCCGAGGCTCCGGTGCAGCACTTTCGATCGTCGGTGCACCAGCCCGGTGAGGCCTCCGTGGAAGCCACGCCGCTTCTTCTCCGCCGTCGGCTTCCGAGATCCATTGGATGATCTTCATGCTCGCGCCCGAGCCGCATCTCTTTCGGCGACTAGTACACTCACGGTTTTCTTCATCACATCCATTTCCGTTACCAACTTCGCCACAACATCCGCATCCCGATCCATCTTTCTCTTACGGCTTCGTAACCGTACGGGTCATCTTTCTCGGGGGAACCCTAGTTTCCACGAAATGTCCCCGGCATGCCTCGTACACGTCCTCCGTGTTCGTGATTCCCGAGGGCTTTTGTCGTGGCGTCGTTCTCTCTCGTTGAACCCGATCCTCCCCTCTTGAGCATCCCTCATTGCCTCAATAAGGTTTTGGGTGGGTGTAATTATTTTGCCCCGGTAAACACACTCCCCCGTCTCCGGGTTCAGCCGATCCCCCATGCCCGTACCACCAGCTTTTGGCCCTTGGGTCCCATCCCTCCGTACCGGACGGATTCCTCGCGCCCTCGCCTCGTTCTCCATCTTCTCCCACTTAGGCTGCCAAAAGCGATACCCTCCTGGCCCCATTTTATGATTGTACTCCTTCTTGGCCGCATTTTCCTTATTTTTTTTCGATAGTTCAAGGAACTCGCTCCGATTTCTTTTGCTTCACAAATTCTGGCCAATCATGTTGCAGTTCTCATATTGTCCTTTGAAATCCGGAGTCTTGCCCTGGTTGACAAAGTCATGGGCTAGATTTTGCTTGTATTTCCGGAATGCGTTGGCCATCCTAGAAAGAGCGAATCGTTTGACTAGCTTGCGCCTCTTCTTGTTTTCCGCAATCTTGTTACCCTCCTCATCGTATTTGCGGTATTCCGGAGGTAGAACGAAATGTTCCATAAGCTTTTTGAAGCAATCTTTTTTTTCTCTCTCGTTCGACAAAAGTGAAACCAACACGTGCCTTCTTTGGCTCATTCCACTCCTGGCGGGTGATCGAGACGTTGTCTCTAACAACGGCTCCGCATTGGCCGACAAACTTGGTGGCGTTCTTGTTGGGCTCCGCGGCCTCGCCGGTTTCTTCGTCGACAACATCGATGGTGCATGTTTCTCCTGGTTTCATCGTCTTGGTTGCGCCACGCTTTGACGACGACGTACTCGATTTTTTCGACGATCCGGCCGAGGGCTAAAATAAGAAAGAGAGTCGCGCGCGTTAGTACACACACATTTATTCAAATCAGTTAGTTGTATCACCATACGCTCAATATGTATATATATATATACCTCGGCGCCGGAGGTGGTTGCTACTTCCAATTGAAGATCGTCGTTTATCGACGTTTCTTCGGCATCATCTGCTTGTCGACGGCGCCCTTCATCTTCACACTCAAAGTTCAGATAAGAAGCGATATCATCTTCTTCTTCTCCGGTCGGCACAAAAGGAATATCGCCTTTTATGATGCCGAACATATGGTCTTCAGCGTCCGGATCATAGTTGTCCGGAATCGGGTCAGCCTCTATCGCCCGCCATATGTCGATCCCGAAAACATGTAGTCAAAACAAATTAATTGTGTATATGCCAGACATTATCACATCTCTTCTACATATAAAGAGAGAGGGCGACGAGGGAGGCGAGAGGGGGACGCAGTGTATTAGATGTGTATATGCGGACGATCGACCTCGCTCGCATGCAGTGACCGCGTGACCGAGAGACCGGTGGCGGTGGCGAAAGGGCGGTGGCGGTGGCGGTGTCGGTGTATATGCAGGAGAGGAGGCGGAGTGGCGCGCTATGGCTCGACGCACTGCTGGGTTGGCGGCGGCTCGATTTGGGGATGAGATTGTCGGGCCAGAAAAAAAAGATGGAGGGGAAGACGGTGACGTAGGTGGTTCCAAACGGGGCGGAGGCTCGATTAGTGTACAATTTTAATTAACAAAATGTGAGATAATTAATAAAAACCAAAAAAACAAAAAAAGGGGCCGGCGCCGGCCACGGTCCCTTCGTCGATCTCGCCGGCACCGGAGACGAGACGAACGACCGGGCGGCCGGGCGCGCGACAACGACGCGGCGAGGACGACGCGGCGACGACGTCGACGACGGCACGAGGACGACGGCGATTTAGTCGCGATTTCTTTTAAGTTACAAATTTTACAATTTAAATTACAAATTTTAGTTACACTTTTAATTACAAAGTTTAGTTACAATTTAAATTACATGTTTAGTTACACTTTAATTACAAATTTCCGTTACATTTTTAGTTAAAAAAAAACTAAAAAAAAGATCTCTGCTCCTCTCTCTTCTCTCTCCTCTCCCTCTCTCTGTACGTGTGTGTGACGGGCGGGCGTACGTGCGCGCCGGCGCCGCCGCGCGCGGCCATCTGTGGGCCGGCCAGGGAAGGGCGCGCGCGCGCGGGCGGCGAAACGGTGGATCAGGGCGCGGCGGTGAGCGGCTGTGGCCGGCGGCGCGGTGGCCTGCAGGGGGGCGCGGCGGGGAGGGCGCGGCGGCGAAGTGGCCGAGATCGAGGGAGATCGAGGCGCGCGCGCAGGCGGCCGGTACGCGTGGAGGGGCGGTGAGAGAAGGAAAGGGGGGGCCGCGGCGAGACGAACGGCGGTGGCTCCTCCGGCGCGGTGGCGTTGTCGAGGGCGATGCGGCGGCGTCGAGGGGCGGCACGCGCGGCGCATCGATGCGTGCCGAGGGCGCGCACGGCGCGCAGATTCGAAGTGGAAGAAGATGAAGTGGGGCGCACGGCGCGTGAGTATTTATACTCGACGGCCTTTAGTCGCGGTTCGGGACACAAACCGCGACTAAAGGTCACCCTTTAGTCGCGGTTGGTGTCCCCAACCGCGACTAAAGGCTATTTTCGCCTCGTTTTTGCTTTTCCCGCGGAACGATCTTTAGTCGCGTTGGGGATACCAACCGCGACTAAAGGTGCTTTTTCGCATTCATTTCAATTTAAAATCTTAAAAATACAAATATTATATCAAAAAATTTAGAAAAATAAAACTAATTCATTTCAAAATCTTAAAAATACAAATAATATATCAAAAAATTCAGAAAAATAAAACTAATTCAATTCAAAATTTTAAAAATACAAATTATATATCAAAAAAATCAGAAAAATAAAACTAATTCATTTCAAAATGTTAAAAATACAAATAATATATCAAAAAATTAAGAAAAATAAAACTAATTCAATTCAAAATGTTTAAAATACATATAATATATCAAAAAATTCATAAAAATAAAACTAATTCAATTCAATATGTTAAAAATACAAATAATATATCAAAAAATTAAGAAAAATAAAACTAATTCAATTCAAAATGTTTAAAATACATATAATATATCAAAAAATTCATAAAAATAAAACTAATTCAATTCAAAATGTTTAAAATACATATAATATATCAAAAAATTCATAAAAATAAAACTAATTCAATTCAAAATCTTAAAAATACAAATAATATATCAAAAAATTCATAAAAATAAAACTAATTCAATTCAAAATCTTAAAACTACAAATAATATATCAAAAAATTCAGAAAAATAAAACTAATTCAATTCAAAAATTTAAAAATACAAATTATCAAAAATTCATAAAAATAAAACTAATTCAATTCAAAAGTTCGTTGGCCCCCTCTTTCCCGCCTCTCGTCTTTCCGCCGACCCCCTCTTCCCGCCTCGTCTTCCCGCCATTTCTTCCCCGTCTTCCCGCCTCTTTCTTCCCGCCGCTTTTTCCCCGCCAATTTCTTCCCCGCCTCTTTCTTCCCGCCTCTTTCTTCCCGCCTCTTTCTTCCCGCCTCTTTCTTCCCCGCCACTTTCTTCCCGCTCCCATTTTTCCCGCCATTTGTCACTCCATATATGTAGCCCGGCTTGGCCGACATTATCACATACAATCTCTCATCACTCTCTCATGGCTTCCACCGCACCCACTCTAACCTACCAGGCGAGTGGAGGAGCTTTGCGCCTCGAACTACCCTTGCCCACCGGCTACCGCGTCCCCGCCGGCCGGGAGCCTAAGCGCCGGCGGCGTGCCGGTCCCTCCCGTCCCTCGTGGTACCGCGCGCCGGCGGCCATCACGAACCACTACTACCTCGACCTCACGCCGAGCAGCGGATGAATCCCCCGCCGGCATCCCGATAACCAAGCATACTTGGGACGCCTTCTTCATCAATCGGCGTGAGAGGGCGCTCGCCGGTATGAGGAGGACGGTCCGCCTCCCGGAAACTTCCACGAGGCCGGCCGTCGGCTATGGTGGCACGGCCGGACTCGCGCAGCGTCATGGACCACATCACGGCCGGCGATATCCCCCGCCCGCGCTACCCTCGCCCGAGCCACGAGCGCCGCCCGACGACAGCCGACGACAGACAGCCGACGACGACGCCGGCAACTTAGAAGGCGACGACTACCAAGACAACGGCGGCGGCTATGAAGACTACGAGTATGCATATTATACGCCTAGGCAGGAGTATGACTAAATCGTCACTCCAAATTTCATGTATGCAGGAGTATGACTTAGTCACTCCAAATTTCATGTATGCATGAGTATGACTTAGTCACTCCAAATTTCATGTATGCAGGAGTATGACTTAGTCACTCCAAATTTCATGTATCATCGTTGCTATCTCGAGTCAATTGAATCATTCGAAAATGGACACCAATTAAACACATCACTGGTAATATAATTCACATGATTCATTCAACAAAGTTTGGTACAATAATAAATTATTACACATCATTTCTTCCCTTGTGTCCCCGCTTGCTTACGATTGTGCCGTATCCATGGAGCATCCTCATCATTTAACTTAATGCTTGGGTCGGTGTTCACTTTGAAGGGCGGAATTTCAGCAAACATATTATAATCTTCTCGACATGTCCTGTCTTGTCCTCCACTCCCACGATGTTTCTTTTCCCCGAAAGAACAATGTGGCGCTTTGGATCATCGCATGATGTACTCGATCGTTTTCTTATCTTTCCGTTTCCTCGGTTTGCTACTCATGTCCTTCACATAGAAAACCCGAGCGACATCTTTCGCTAGGACGAATGGTTCGTCAAGGTAACCAAGATTGTTGAAATCCACCATTGTCATTCCGTATTGCCGGTCCACCTTTACCCCACCTCCCGTTAGCTTGAACCATTTGCACCGGAACAAAGGGACCCTAAAGGAGGGTCCATAGTCAAGTTCCCATATCTCCTCTATGTAACCATAATATGTGACCTTTTGCCCATTCTCGGTTGTCGCATCAAAGCGGACACCACTCGTTTTGGTTGGTGCTCTTTTATCTTGGGCGATCGTGTAAAATGTATTCCCATTTATCTCGTACCCTTGGAAAGTCGTTATAGTCGAAGATGGTGTCTTGGCCAACATGTACAGACTGATCTACAACCTTATTGTCACTCATTAAATGTTTTCTCAACCAACCGCCGAAAGTCTCCATGTGGGCCTTCCTAATCCAGGATTCAGGCTTCCTGTGGTTGTCCGAGCGTAAAATATTCTTGTGTTTCTCAAAGCACGGAGCCACCAAGCTGGAATTGGTCGAACCGTGTGGTGTGCTTCGGCCGTAGAATGGCCGTCCATACATATCATTGATTTCCTTCCGATCGTGCCTTTTCCACTTAGTCTCCCCTCGTGCCGCGATTGAGGAAGACCAATCGGCTTAAGGTCGGGAACAAAGTCAACACAAAACTCAATTACCTCCTCATTTCCATAGCCCTTGGCGATGCTTCCTTCCGGCCTAGCACGGTTACGAACATATTTCTTTAATACTCCCATGAACCTCTCGAAGGGGAACATATTGTGTAGAAATACAGGACCGAGAATGGAAATCTCATCGACTAGGTGAACCAGGAGGTGCGTCATAATATTGAAGAAGGATGGCGGGAACACCAACTCGAAACCGACAAGACATTGGATCACATCGTTCCGTAACCGTGGTAGAACTTCCGGATTGATTACCTTCTCGAGAGATTGCATTGAGGAATGCACATAGCTTCACAATGGCTACTCGAACATTTTTCCGACAGAGCCCCTCAAAGCAATCGGAAGCAATTGCGTCATAATCACGTGGCAGCCGTGAGACTTCAGTGTTTTGGAACTTTTTCTCCGCCATGTTTATTATTCCCTTTATATTGGACGAGAATCCCGACGGGACCTTCATACCGCTCTGCATTCAAAAAAGATGACCTTCTCTTCTTTGGTCGGAGCGTAGCCGGCACGACCTTGAAACCGTTCCGGATGCTTGTCATCGTGGTCTTTCAAACTTTGCTCGGTCCCGCCGTGATTCCTTTGTATCATTTGACTTCCCATACACGCCCAAGAAGCTTAGGATGTTCACGCAAATATTCTTCGTAACGTGCATCACGTCGATTGCAGAGCGGACTTCTAGGACTTTCCAATATTCTAGCTCCTGAATATAGATTTCTTCTTCCACATGGCTACGTGCCCGCCAGCTCCCTTCGGAACCGATTGTCCGCCAGGACCCTTTCCAAAGATGACTTTCAAACCCTTGACCATATCAAATACCTCAGCACTAGGCAGGTTCCGCAGGCTTCGGCCGGTGATCTGCCTTGCCGTTGTAATGCTTGCCTTTCTTTCTTACTCGGATGACCTTTCGGAAGAAATCGACGATGCCCAAGGTACACGTTCTTCTTACAATTTGGCAAATGTACACTTTCGGCCTCATGTAAGCAGTGCGTGCATGCATTGTATCCCTTATTTGACAGTCCCGAAAGGTTACTAAGAGCAGGCCAATCGTTGATGGTTACGAAAAGCAACGCTCGTAGGTCAAATTCCTCTTCTTTGTGCTCATCCCACACACGGACACCAGTTCTGCCCCACAGCTGTAAAAGCTCATCAACTAATGGCCTTAGGTACACATCGATGTCGTTGCCGGGTTGCTTCGGACCTTGGATGAGCACCGGCATCATAATGAACTTCCGCTTCATGCACAACCAAGGAGGAAGGTTGTAGATGCATAGAGTCACGGGCCAGTGTGCTATGGCCGGAGCTCGCTCGCCAAAAGGATTCATGCCATCCGTACTTAGACCAAATCTTATGTTCCTTGCGTCACCGCAAAATCTTTGAACTCTCTCGTCGATCTTTCTCCATTGCGCTCCATCCGCGGGGTGTCTCAACTCCCCGTCCGACTTACGGTCCTCTTTGTGCCATCGCAACAACTTGGCATGCTCTTTGTTCCCGAACAGACGTTTCAACCGTGGTATTATAGGAGCATACCACATCACCTTGGCGGGAACCCTCTTCCCGGGTTTCTCGGCCCTCAACATCGTCACCAGTGGTCATCGCCTCGATCTTATAACGCAATGCAATGCATACCGGGCATTCATTCAAATTCTCGTATTCACCGCGGTAGAGGATGCAGTCGTTGATGCATGCATGTATCTTCGTAACCTCTAAACCTAGAGGGCGTACAACCTTCTTTGCTTCGTACGTAGTGGCGGGCAACTCGTTATTCTTTGGAAACATATTCTTCAACATTTTCAGCAAGTTTTCAAATGCCGAGTCAGCCTACACCTGCTCGTGCCTTCCATCTCAGCAAATCCAAGCAGTGCAGCCCAGCTTTTTCGCACCATCGTCGCATCCGGGGTACAGCCGCCTTCCCGTGATCCTCTAACATGCGATCCAAATTCTCCCTCTCTTTTTCAGTTTCGCAGCGTCTCCGTGCATCAGCAATGGTCCGACCAAGATCATCAACGGGATCATCACGTGCCTCTTCTTCACCTTCCCCTTCACCTTCAAAGCATCCTCCATGAAAGTATCACCGAAATGAGAAAGATAGCTTTCATCATTGAAATCATCCCCTTCTTCATCTTCTTCCATTATAACCCCTCTTTCTCCATGCTTGGTCCAACAATTATAGCTTGGCATGAAACCGTGCCGAGCATGTGCATGTGAACATCTCTTGAGGAAGAGTAACCCTTCCGATTCTTACACTTAACACATGGACAGATAACAAAACCCCCTGCTTGTTCGCATTAGCCACTACGAGGAAATCTTTCAAACCCGTACTGAACTCGCCGGAGAGTCGGTTACCGTACATCCATTGCCGATTCATCCGCATTATTATAATATAAAATATATAATTAACCATCATGCATTTGTTAAACTAACTAGCTACAAACAATATAAATTAAACAATGAACTACACACACATGCATATTTTATCAATGACACATCAAAGGTTCAAGTTGCTAACCGCGATCGAGGAGGAAAAATAAATGAGAAAGCTCAAGTGTGACTCCAACACTTCATATCATGTTTGTTTCATGCTCTTGGGGCATTTCATCAAACACCTTATGTGCATAAGAGGAACCAAAAGCAAACCTAACACTCACTTGTGAAGTTTGTGAAGAGAATGGCTCCAAATGGCTAATTGTTGGCTGCTGGATGGGTATATATAGGGGAGGGGCTTTAGTCCCGGCTGGGCTGGCCAACCGCGACTAAAGGCCTTCGGGCACCTTTAGTCGCGGCTGTGGCTGGCCAACCGCGACTAAAGCCCCCCACGTGCACCAGCCTGGCCACCGTGCGCCCTGGGCCCAGGCCTTTGGTCGCGGTTCGCCACACGAACCGCGACTAAAGACCCCATTAGTCGCGGTTCCTTTACCTTCGCGACTTATGGGGCTTCCCGGAAGCCTGTTTTTCCACCAGTGTGGTGTTGAACCAGCTCGATCTTGCGGCGGATTCCGAGAGGCTGTGGAGGAGCTCCTCGAGGTTCTTCTTGAACTGGCTTCCGTCGGTGTAGTTGCCGGTTGTCGAGCAGAACGGCAGCCGGCCGCCGTGACAAACTTCCGCGCCGCAGAGCAAGGCAACGACGGCGGAGAGAAAGAGAAGTACAAGGTGGGAAGCCATGCAATGATGCAAGGACTTTGGCGCTGATCGAGTACTCTTGTTTGGTTAGCTAAGGCACGATGGTGTGCTCTTGTTTGGTTACTACTTACAACTGATCTCTACCCAGAGAATGATGAGTGAGTATGCAGTTCACTTCTCTATAGGTTAATTTAATTTAATTAGTAACACATCAACAGGCTAATATATATGGATGTCGTTTTCATATAGTCCACACACTACAAGGAGAGCGGCAGTTAGGTTCTTCAAAAACTTCTAGTTTACTAAGTCAACAAACAGTGATTTAGAAAGTTGGACGTGTCATGAACTGTGTGTTATGTACAACGGATGCATTTCATTTGGACTTCCAAATGTCTATTATTTGGAGGATGTAATGCGGGCCGGCCTACTTTTAGGTTTTGACAAAGTCTACCTTTTCAGGAAAATACAAAATTGGCACGGCATGGTTCCAGCTTAGCGAGCAACCTGTGTTTCATTGTCGGATCCAATTTGAGAGTGTGCAAGGCCAGCATTTGTAAATGAAGCATCGGCTGCAGGCATGCACTCTTCTTGGGGTAAAGAAAACATATTAATATAGCACTACGGATGCACACAGTCTAAAAACTTTTACAAAGGAAAGTAGTGCTACAGTGATCTACTCCTTGTAGCAGCAGTACAAACACCATCAAGATAACACATAAAATCCAAATTCTCCAAAAGCGACGCCTTCAAGAAGGAAACGGTGCACAAACACCGTAGTCGCGCGATCATAAATCACAGGTTTTCACTCTTGAGAAAGTTCATAGTCTCAAAACGATGCCTTCAACAAGGCCATTATCAGACACAACCAATTAAGGCCAGACCTTGGATTTTCAGCTCGAAAAGTCAGACTTTGAACTTTTCCTATGTTGTCGCCCTCACTTCCATACTGCTGTTATGAGTTCTGAATCACCAAGTAAATTCCTCATCGCCGCGAAGACTTAAACCACCATTACTAGTCCTCGGATCTCAGCTTTCATGACATTCTCCGCAGCTAACTTCACCATCGAATGTAGAAGATATGTCCCAAGATGGCAAATGATAGCAGAGCTTCACGCCGCTCCCTCTTAAAACCAAACGGCCGGAAAAAACACGGGTGAGCATGACCGAATCTCATCCGATCTAACAAGTTCCAGGCATGATACGCCCAATGGAGTTCACCAGCGAAGCCTTCCGAAACTTGACGCTCCGGCCATATGAATAAGGCAAGCAACAAGAAGATCTTCATCTTGACGTGAGAGGAATCCTTATGATAGAGGAAAATGTATTGCATTTAACAGGTGAAAACTGTGGAGCAAAAATCTAGGGGTAATGAGCTCGCTAGATTATTCGCGAGAGGATATGAAAAAATGTAGTAATGGGAGTGTTATAAACGCGACAAGCAAATAACGAAGAACAAAAAGGAAATCGCAGCGGAGACACAAGATTTAACATGGAAAATCCCTCCAACAGAGGGGAGAAAACCACGGGCGCCAACCAGAAAAATTTCAATATCTCGGGGAGTATTTGCAAACACCGTGGGTTATCTTATGCTACATGTGCAGAAGGACTGTCAGAAGCCTAGGATCATATGCTACGGTTGCGGGAAGGATGGACACATCAAGCCAGATTGTCCGAACAAGGCATCGTGGAGTGGACAAAACTTAGGAGGAGGACGAGCCG
This sequence comes from Lolium rigidum, assembly GCF_022539505.1. NCBI lineage: Eukaryota > Viridiplantae > Streptophyta > Magnoliopsida > Poales > Poaceae > Lolium > Lolium rigidum. Next base: position 5,131,775 of record NC_061513.1, read on the forward strand.
GAGGTGGAAACAACCTTGGAACAAGGTTTTTGTCGGATCAAGCAGTCCTAGGTACGCTCAACATTCTTACTCATCCTGGAAAAGTATTATTTGATACGGGAGCCACTACATTATTTCTTGCACGGGAGTTTGTGGAGAAATACGGGATTAGATGTTCTAAGCTAGAGTATCCCATAACTGTCTTTTCTGCGGGGTGAACGATCTTAGTAACCCACGTGAAAAAGGCACAGGTCATGACCATATGTGACTGTGTTTATTTCGCGGACCTTTTCATCATTTCCATGAAAGATATATCAGTCATCCAAGGGATGGATTGGTTGATGGAGAATGGAGCAGCGATCAACTGTGGAGACAAAACAGTATCACTCCACAATTCCATTGGAGGGCAGATAGTGTTTCAGGGGGACAAATATACTCAATAAGAGATATGATTGGAGCTTAATAGCTTGAAGGAGGCGAAAATTGAAAAAAAATCCATGTAGTAAATGAGTTTCAAGATGTATTTCCCAACGAGTTATCGGGTATGCTACCCGATAGAGAGATAGAATTCACTATTGACCTGATTCCAGGCACCGCACCAATAGCTCAACCACCTTACAAGATGGGACCAAAGGAGTTAATAGAGTTGAAAGCTCAGATTGATGAACTGGAACAGAAGAGATTTATCCAAGAAAGTGTATCACCATGGGGTACACCAGTCATTTTTGTGGATAAAAGAGATGGAGGCAAGAGAATGTGTGGAGATTACCGGAATCTCAACAATGTAACAATCAAGAACAAGTATCCTTTACCTAGAATCCAAGATCTTTTTGATCAAGTTCAAGGAGCAGGAGTCTTCCCGAAGATAGATTTGAGGTCAGGATACCATCAAATCAAGATTAAAAAGGAAGATGTTCCAAAAATAGCTTTTGTATCAAGGTATGGATACCATGAATATTTGGTTGTACCATTTGGACTAACAAATGCACCAGCTATTTTCATGAATTTGATGAACAAGATATTCATGAAGTACTTGGACAAGTTCGTGATTGTCTTCATAGATGATATTCTGATATATTCCAAAGATAAAGAAGAACATGCAAAGCATTTGAAGATACTTTTGCAAATCCTGAGAGAACATCAGTTGTATGCTAAGTTTAGCAAGTGCAAATTTTGTTTGGATAGTGTCGAATTTCTTGGACATGTCATAACCAAAGAAGAGATAGCTGTAAGTCCAAGCAAGGTTCAGTCGGTGTTGGAGTGGAATTCACCCAAGAATGCGAAGGAAATAAGAGGATTTCTTGGAATGGCAGGCTACTATCGAAGATTCATCGAGGGATTTTCAAAGATTGCAGGACCAATGACCAAGTTACTCAAGAAAACACTCCATTTGTGTGGAGTGAGGAATGTGAAGCGAGTTTTCAGAAACTCAAGGGGAAGTTAACCATAGCATCAGTGTTAGCAGTTCCAGAACCTGAAAAGGATTACACGGTATACTGTGACGGTTCCAATAATGGACTTGGATGTGTTCTGATGCAAGACCGTAAAGTAATGATGAGGACATTCCTACTACACAACTACCTCCGTCATTGCAAGATGAAGATGAAGCTGCTGTGAAGCTCAAGTACAATGAAGTTAGGATTGGACCTATTACAAGGGCTCGTGCGAAGCTACTTAAACAACAGGTGAACTTGTTCCTAAATGATACTTTGATTGATGAGAACTTTATACTGCCTAAGTAATGTTACTTATGTATGATCAGGTATGAAGAAGGAGCAAGCATCGCACCAGGAGGAGAGGAGCAGCTGGACGTGAAGATGGACGTGAAGCTGGACATGGAGCTGGATATGAAGACATCCCATGGACGCGCTAGGGAGGAGCGGGAGGCATGCGCGAGAGAGGAAGCCCAAGTCCATGCCGGCCCAGTATCCGGTCAGACCGGCCGCCACGCCGGCGCGCCCGGTCCCTGGCCCGGTCCAACTGGGCGGCACGCCGGGTTCGCCCCGGCGCCAACCGGACGCTGCGCTTATGCCAACCGGAAGCTATACTGCAAGACACGACACGTCCCCGGTCGCCATCCGGCGCCAGGCCCGGTTTGAACCGGACTGGCCCGGCCCCAGGCCCGGTCGACCGCCCCCAGGCCGGCCGAGTCCGAGTCTGTCTCGACCAGATCTATTCTGGGTCGGTTATTTTTGTATCTTTTCGACCTGAGGTCATCCTGAATGCCTATATAAGTGCCCGGGACGCCCTCATAATAGCTTTAGACCACGTTTAAGATAAACCCTAGTTCATAGTTGATTGCTTGGCAACTCTATTGAATCCCTACACCATATTGCCTTGATTTGGTGTAATTCTGAAAGTCTTGTGTGATTTGCTGTTCCATTGGGAATTAGAAGGTTGCAACTTACCGCTTCGTGGTCGGCGGCTACGTGTGCAAGTGTGTGGAGTTGCGAATATCTTGCAGGGTTGAGAGTTGTTGCATTGGCGGCAAGGACCAATCGAGAGATCTCGTTGCGTCATACAAGTTATCTTCCACTTCATTATCAAGTTATCTCCGCTGTGTTCATCCCGTGATCATCATCACCACCATTGCTTACTGAGAAGATCGAGCCACCCCTTATCATCTTGGTATCAGATTTCAGTGTTTCCTCGGTAATCCATCCACAATCCACCCCATAGTTGAGTTGTGAGTATTTCCTATCCAGAAAAAGCCAAAAATATTAGGGTTAGGGTTTGCCATAGCCTTAGATTGCACTAATTTCGAGTTTTAGTTGCTTTTCGTAGTTGTTTTTGCGTATCTTTTTCTTCCATCTAGTATTGTTAGGGTTTATGTTTCCGCTTTCATCTAGAGTCAGTTTTTGTTGCTCCGAGTCCACATAGCATACAGTGTGTTTGTGCAAACCATAGCCACAGCCTTTCGATATAAGTGACTAGGAACTTCCCCAGAAGAGACTAGTTTTACCGCTCGACAGGCTGCTCATTAGGGATTTGGTGCTTTGCATTATCTGTTGGCCGGGTTATCAAGGATTTGAGTCATAAAATCAAAAAAAGATTGAAAAGAAGCAAAAAGAGCTACAGCTACGTGTTTGTTGACGTCAGAAACCCCCTGGCGGGCAGAGATGGTCAACACGGTAGAGCCGGGAACAACTAGGGCTGCGGCTGGCCCCAGTCCCTCAGAGCGACGGCCCGCAAAGCCTCCTGGTCGCACGTCCGATGTTTATCACAAGGGCGTGCCACCTGACCTATACCGGTCGGGGAAGGTGTGGATGATGCCTCGCTTAGTTTCCTGCAGGGCACACACGTAAACGTTAAATACGAGCCTCGATCGGCTCTCGGGTTATCTCCGTGAATCGGCTCAAAGAGCCGATCCACCCATGATCCGGACGAGGTGTCCGAATATATGGTGGTCCTGCTTGATCAAGATAAAGCTGATTAGATCTACGACGATTTGGGGTTTTCACCGCATAATCGGATCATCCTACTCACGATTGGGCCTCGCGCTCGCGCACGATGACCGTAAGCCGATCCTAGACGGGGCCTAAAAACCAACACGAGGTTGATCCCGGAACATCCTTTCTAGGGCTAGCAAACGCCACCCTACACGCCGCCTGGATCCTCCAACCCTTTGTAAGGCCTAACTATTGCGGATGTTAAACTAATCCTTGATGAAACAAGGAGCAACCGTAACGGATCAGATCTACTAAACTATGATCAAGCGGGGTGCCGCCCCTACACCTAAAATAGGTGTAAGGGCGGCTAGACATGCAAGGGTTGCACTACGACAGCATGTAATATGAAGAACAATGCTAACCCTAACATATCTAAGATAACTACGTTGCTCGCCATCAAAAAGGCTTCAGTACGAGCAACGCATGAACAACGTGGGCAGGCTTAGTCGCTGCCTAGATCGCAAGATGCGATCTAGGCAGCATGGTGCTTACCGGTAGAAACCCTCGAGACGAAGGAGTTGGCGATGCGCCGAGATTTGTTTGTGGTTGAACGTTGGTTGTTGTTTATTCCATAAACCCTAGATACATATTTATAGTCCAGCGGACTTTCTAATGTGGGCATGCACCAAACCGTGCACGAGTAAGACTCTAACTTCTAAACTAAGATGCGATCTAATATGTTACAGATACGTGGGCAAACAAGCCCAACTTGGTATAAAAGGCCGATTCACGTATTTCTTCTATATATATTCTTCGAGTCCATCTTGATCACGGCCCACCTCTGACTCGGTCAAATTCTGGTGATAACAGTGTTATACAAAAGAAAATCCAAAAAGAAAAGTGAAGTGCTAGTAGAATCAAGTGAAGGCCTAAGTTTTTCTTTAACTGCACCCGTAGTTGAGCAATCTTGTGTCTGTCCCGTTGAGCTTTGCTAGCGTCTCTCGAGTGCATTGCAACCTTTCTTTCATATAGTTGCATTGCCACATTTATCGCCTTGTGTGAGTATCATTGGTTGTCTACGGTCAGCGCTAGAGCTTGTTATTGGTGCAAATAGGTAGCCCACCTACAGCCCCACATATACCCTACTTTGTCGTGTGATTGTTCTTATACCCTTGATATTCGCTTCGCTACATCCGTGCACTAGTCATCACTACAAGTGGTAAGCAATACTAATTCACTTTGGAGCGGTAAGATTTCCTTTTCTTATCTGATTTGAGTGAGTTGTGAGAGTACCACCATATATATTTGTTTTAGTGCACTAATCTACTAACCATGTCTTCTAGTGATGAGAAAATTGTTAACCAGAAAAACAAGGATGCTGCTAATGTGATGACATGGAGGGAGTATGAAGCTCTTCGTAATGAGATGCGACGTGAATTCCGCGTTCAGGACGAAGAACTAAAGGAGACCATTGACGGGGTTTCCAAAAAGCTGGATACTACTAATGCGACCGTCAATGCTATGCAAGATCAAATGACGGATATTCAGCGCAATATTCAAGCTTTGACACTCGTTGTTGATAATTTGACCCAACAACAACAACACCATGAGGATGAAGATGCTGAGCTTCAAGATGAAGCACCTGGTGTTGGTCGTGGTGCTGGGCGTGGTAACCGCGGTCGTGGCTTTGTTGAACTCGGACGCCAAGGTCGTGGGTTTGAGGAAGAAGACGGATTGGGTAAGCCAAAGTTCTCGATACCCAAATTTGAAGGAGGTGTTGATGTTGAAGAATACCTCACTTGGGAGCTGAAGATTGAGAAGTTATGGCGCTTACATACTTATACCGAAGATAGGAAGGTCAAGCCTGCTTCCTCGGAATTTGATGGTTATGCATTGCATTGGTGGGATGGAGTGACACGCACTCGTCAAGAAGATCGCGAGCTGCCAGTTCGTACATGGCGAGAGATGAAGGAACTTATGCAAGCTCGTTTCGTGCCCACTAATTATTTGCGATCTATATATGATAAGTTGACCCTATTGAGACAAGGTGTGAAGACTGTTGATACTTATTTCATGGAGATGGAGATGCTTATGCAGGGTGGCCATGTCCGTGAATTACTTGAGATGACAATGAATCGTTTTCTACATGGTTTGAAGTTTGATATCAAAGGCATTGTTCGTCATCACAGTTACACCACTATGAATGAGTTGCTACATCACGCAAGAGAAGCTGAATCACATTTGGCTGAAGAAGCACATGTTAAAGGTCGTGCTACGGGAGCTGGGCGCTACACGCCTAGGGCGCCTCCATCTACGGCGTCGGCGCCATCCTCGCGTCCCGCACCTTATTCTACTCTATCTAGTAAGCCGGTCTCCACTGTGTCCAACACAAAGAAGCTCGAACCTGCTGCAAGTACGAGTGGTTCTAGCATGTCTACTGCGCGCAACCGTGATATGAATTCTCATACATGTGGTGGCAAGGGTCACTTCAAGTGACATTGTCCTAACCGCAAGGTCATGATTATCAATGAGGACAATGAGTATGAGACTGGAGATGATGTTGATCCATATGCTCCAGAAGATGATGATTATGACAGTGATGGTGTAGATGCTTATCCGTCTGAAGCTCGCACTATTGTTGTGTCTCAGCGTGCTCTAAATATGTTGCCAAGTGCATCTACTCAGTGCTGCAATTTGTTCCAAACAAAGGCTTTAGTTGGTCCTGACAAGGTTTGCAAGGTCATTATTGATGGCGGGAGTTGCCGCAATTTAGCAAGCAAGGAGTTGTGCACCAAGCTGAAGTTGAAGTATTTACCGCACCCGCATCCATACTATATTCAGTGGTTGAGCGACAGTGGTGAGATGAAGGTAAACCACATGGTGCGTGTTGAGTTTGAGATTGGACCGTATAAGGATTCCATTGATTGTGATGTGGTTCCTATGACGGTGTGTCACCTCCTATTGGGTCGGCCATGGCTCTATGACCGTTCTGTGCAACACAATGGCCGTGCCAATACATATCACTTGGAGTTCAAGGGCAAGAAAATCAACTTACAACCTATGTCCCCACAGCAAACTGTCAATGCATCTCGTCAGAAAGTTGAAGTAAACTTGGAGGATGCACCTATAGATAGACGAGAGAATTGTAATACCGTGAGTGATATAACGAAAAGTGAGAGAGTGAATTCCCTAGTGCTTTTAGCCACCAAAGAAGATATGAGAGAATTTAGTGAGGATCCTACAGCCATGCCTCTTGTACTCATGTACAGGGGTACGGTTTTGGTTTCTAACGACATGACCCCTATTCCTCTTGGTGTTTCTAATGTGTTGTAGGAATTCAGCGATGTGTTTCCGGAGGAGGTGCCCGCATGATTGCCACCATTGCGTGGTATTGAGCATCAAATAGACTTGATCCCCGGCGCCTCCCTGCCCAATAGGCCGCCATATAGAAGAATCCCGAAGAGACGAAAGAGATACAGAAGCAAGTACAAGCGCTACTCGACAAAGGTTATATCCGCATAAGCCTTAGTCCTTGTATTTTTCCTGTTATTCTAGTTCCTAAGAAAGATGGTACATGGCGCATGTGTGTAGATTGTAGAGCGATAAACAACATTACAATATCGTCATCATACTCCCCGTTTAGAGGATATGCTAGATGAATTGAGTGGTGTTGCTGTGTTCTCTAAAATAGATTTGCGTAGTGGTTATCATCAAATTAGGATGAAAGAGGGGATGAGTGGAAACAGCCTTTAAAAAAATTTGGTTTATATGAGTGGTTAGTAATGCCTTTTGGTTTCACTAATGCACCTAGCACTTTCATGAGACTGATGAACCATGTTTTGCGTGATTTTATTGGCAAGTTTGTGGTTGTGTACATTGATGACATATTAATCTACAGCCGCAATGAATCTCATCATACTATACATATTCGACATGTTTTGCAAGTGTTGCGTGATAGTAAACGCTATGGTAATCTTGAGAAGTGCACATTTTGCAAAGATAAGGTCATATTTCTGGGTTATGTTGTCTCTAAGCATGGAGTAGAAGTAGAAGTGTCTAAAATTGAAGCAATTCAAAATTGGCCTACTCCCATGAATGTGAGTCAAGTAAGAAGTTTTCATGGTCTAGCTGGGTTTTATCGACGTTTTGTGCCTAATTTTAGTACTATTGCTGCATCTTTGAATGAATTGACTGTAACATCCCAAGTGAGCTACCCTTTTAGTTTTGCAAGTTTGTGCATCATATTGCATTCATGCATCTCATCATGTAATTTTTGGTTCTTATAAGAATGGCATTTGGTTTTATTTTGCTTTTCATCTTTTATGTGTTGTTTTCTATCTCTCTTGTTTTACCTCTTTTCTCACTTGAGATGTTCCAATCTAAAGCCTACCTATCCTATTCCTAATACTTGACCACTTTCAGAAAGGTCATGCCAAAACTTCCATTCTTATGGGTTATTATTATACCCCTTTCCTATATCTTCTATTTTATAATTAATCAATATAATAAATATTTTTGCAATGGAAAATGGTTTTGTTTTGGTTACATATAAGAAAAACTACATTAGATAAAAACTATTTATCAATCTCTGCTTCCTGTTTTCACATTCCAATTTTTTTCAAATAATAAATAAAATAAGAGAGGATTTGGAAATAATAGAAAAGAAAGAGAAGAAGCCCAACCTGTGTTACCTGAACCGAAGGAGACCTCCTGTGCCTCCATCTTCCAGCACGTGAAAACACCACGGGCTGCTCTGTTGCCTGGTCACCTGCCCTGCTCCTCTATCTTTTCCCCTTTCCTCTTCCCAAACCAGAGCAGAAACCTAGCTCCCTCTCGCTGCCACCTCCTCCCAATCTCCTTTCTTCTTCACAACCTCAGGAGAAATTCAGTTTGTCTGTAGCACCAAAGAAAACCGGCCGAAAAACGCCGTCCTTGCCGTTCGCTGCGCCGAGCGTGGGGATGAAGCCGCCGTGGCGCTCTCTTCCTCCTCGCTGAACCGGAGCCGGAGCTGCTCGAGTATTTATTTTATTTGGATAATAACATAATAGTATTGTTTCGTCTTGACTTCTACTACCTCCATCCCAAGGCTTAAGGTCTATTTTTTTAGAAAGTCAAACAAAGTAAAGTTTGACTAAACTTTTAGAAGAATCTATGAATAAATATGATATTTTGTAGATATCATATGAAAATATATTTCATTATATATTTAATGATATTGATTTTGTACTTTTCATGTTAATGATCTTTGATAAAAACTTGGTCAAACTTAACATAGTTTGACTTTCTAAAAAAAAATATAGACCTTAAGCCTTGGGATGGAGGTAGTATAGGGTTGATGCTCACAACGTCAAGTTCTAATGCTTGAAAGTTAGTATGGTGAAGGTCTACAAACCCGTACAAACTTGTCCTGTTCAAAAGTTAAGAAAATGCCTTTACAATTACAAGAAAAGAAACACGTGGAGGCATGTAAAGGTACAGAGATGAATTGTTGGCTATTTTAATACAAAGATCCACAAGAAATATTCAAAACCCTTACTGTTGGAAGTAAACGTATGAATCCTACGTAATTTTTTTAATCATAGCCTAATAATATTTGAAGGCTTTGTTGGGTTAAGCTTAAATCTGCAGAATACAAGCTCCATGGTATAACTGTAAACGGCCCCGAGAGTAAGAAAATTAGAGAGATAGAGATACAAAAAATAAGATAGTAAATTTAAAAAAATTCCTTCTCCCTCCCATATCCTCGATTTACAAGTTCTTCTGTGTTATAGCCATGGAGCAATTGCACAGCATTGCCGCCTAGTGGCATTAGTTTATGCACATATACTGTTCTCCTATCATCTTGTGGAGCAATCCATCCATTACATTCTTTCGTAGTCGAGTTTGTCCGACTACAAATGAAAAGAAGATAATAAATATTTGACCTTGTGATATATATGCAAATTACCCCAGCGGGTGCATTTTGCTAATACTTCCATACGATAGATGTTCAATATTTTGGATGACATAAATTATTAGGAAAATAGACAATCAATTGTGCTACCACAAACAAAGTCTATGTCCAAAAAACAACAACTGACGAGGAAGCATTGACTATACCTTGATGAGCATATAAGTTGGTAGCCATGCCGGTGGGGTTGGAATCCCTACCCATGCTATCTATGTAGATAAAACCACAACTCAGTCGCAAAAAAATGACAAAACATGTTTCAATGACTAAGATACATCCATATCAAAAGAAAAACAATATTGTTGAAGAACCAGAGATAAGTCATGGAGTGGTAGTAGTTACCAGAGCATACTCTCCTGTCTCGAAGATTCTGATGTCGAGAACCTATAATTGGCAAATTTTGAGTAGCAAATTGGAACCTAAACCAAATAACCAATGTGATAAAAAGGATGTGTGAAGTTAATCATGGTAGTTACCTCGCCACGGTTTTCGTAGATGTAGTCTAGCCCCTTGTAGAAGGGTGGATGCCCCACTGACAGGTACTGTAATTTATAGATCACGAGCAATAACTAGAAGTTAACAAACTAGAGTAACTAGCCGAATTTACTCTAAAGAATAAACTATTTTTGCAATTTTATGAGGAAAACTTTCACAAATATTTCAATGAATTTTGAGCAAGAGTATCTATTGAATTGAACAATTACGTACGCGCTTACATTGATACTGTTCAAATACTTCTCTTTCTCGACACGCACAATCTGCCCTTTTTTCACTGCCCAAGACAGAATGAAAATCATGTTATTTAGGTTAGCTTAATATTCCGAAAGAACAAATGGAAGAATGACCATTGTGGCAGAAAGTAACAAATATCTTCACTTTTTTCTCAATAGTGGTACTTTAATACTTAATATTTTTAGGCATCACCCGGCCTCTGCATAACTGAGATGCGCACAGCCTCTCAAATCCGAAAGTATCAAAAGGATAAAATGAAAAAAAAAAACACAATACAAGTAATCTTGGAATCGAGTTATAACTACCATCACTAAATTAAAATTACTTTTCTTCGCCCACAACCCGAAGTATGTAATCTAACTAATTCAAACAATTGCAATTACGAATACAGCAGCGTCAAATGTACACTACTTTTCTTCAGTCACGACCCTATCTAAGTAATCTTGCTTTTTTTCTAATGTTATTTTGGGACGCTCTTGTTAAAACGAGCTCAATTTTAATACATCTTTTGACATCGATTACAGGCTGCTATTCCTAACTTGCCAACGCCTAAAAATGACAACAAAATTGAAGTGGTTAAATAAGGAGTAATTTTGCCTATTACATGTACTGTAGTTATAAGTATCTTGATAGTGGTTCCAAATGTTGGTCTAAAAAAATACCTTAATACAACTTTCTACAATTGTATTTCCGGCTCAATAGCATTTTAACCTAGCATATAGGGATAATTGTACGCGAAAAAATCGAGTTCAGTCAATTAATTAAGGATCTCCGAAACAAAAACTAGGGACACGCTCACACGCACGACATGTTAGTTAATTGTTAGAGTGAATTCCATTTTTTACCCCCTAATTTTCCATTTGTGACACCATTTACCCCATTAAGGAAAAATTCCTCCTGCTTACCCCATTTAGTGAAGTTTGTGCCACATTTTACCCAATTATTAGTTGAAAACATTCTTTCTGTTGGGATCTGGTTTACGTAGCATCGGAGATGTAGTTTATCCTGATATTCACCACTCGCTCCTTGTCCACAGCAGAGGGAGCTTCTCCTGGAGCTAACGCACCATCATCTTGAGATATAGCACACCATCGCAACCTGCATGCACATGGAATTTGCCATGGATAGCTTCTTGTCATAAACATGACCGGCATGAATTGTGAGATTATCCTTGCCGGCGGAATCGCAGAAGCAGTATTTGCTGATTACAACGTTGCAGCAGCAACAACAACAGCTGGACGAGGTCGATCTGCGCGCTGGTGTTGTGTTGGGAGAGTATCTTGAGTATATTGGTGCCCGCTAATGGAAGAGCTCATGCCGAGTGCAGAAGCACACATGTAACGTGCCACCGCACCTTGCACGCCATCGTTGTTGGCATTCCCATTGTGGAAGCCGAAGTTATGTGCCGAGTTCACTCAAATACATAAATAAAATCTGAGCTTCTACAAGTACCACTAAACACATTTAAATTAAGGAAATATCTAGAGGTTTCTAGACATGTGCATAGAGGAAAAGATATTCTCTAATGTGGCATGCCAGGCTAAGTCTAAGTCGACAAAATGCTCCCAAATCCTAAAAAGGGTAAATTCTGGCACAAACTTCACTAAATGGGGTAGCTAGAAGGATTTGTTGTTAAAATGGGTAATTATTGTCACAAATGATAAACTAAGGGGTAAAAAATGGAATTTACTCTAATTGTTATACCCCATTCCAACTGAATAATTGATGCATGAGTTAGAACATTGCTTCGTTCAGTGCAACGTCAGTTATGGAAGTAATCCCTATAATGTTATGACATTGTGATACCCGTGTGTGAGGAAGATGCTAGTATTGAAAAAGAAAAATCAAGAGAAACGAAGGTGCACATATGTGATGCAAGTATTCTGAAACATCCATCTTACTGGAGTAGACCGGCTTCTTCTTGAGTATCTTCTTGGGCGCTGGAGCCGCGCCATCCGCAGGGCCGGACGCCGCTGCCGCAGCCGGCTTCGCATCGCCGGCAGGCTCGGCGGCGCTGGCGCTGACACGGCGGGCAGCTGGTTGCCTGGCCGACGGCGTCGACGCCCATTTCACCGTGGCGGCCAGCACCGACGCCGGCGAGGCCGTGCTGGAGGAGAGAGCCCGGGGCGGCGATGCGAGAGCTTCCATGGCCGCGCTCGACGTAGGGGTACACGTTGGTAGCTACGAAGGAACCAGGACGTCGCAGGCGCCACCAGAAATCGCACCCGCGGCGGATAAGGTGGCTCGCGCGCGGCCTCCACGTCGCCCACGCCAGATCTCCCCACGGTCTGTTGGTGCTCTTTTTTTTTCGACCACGGTGAAAAAAATGTGTCTTTGGTAGTTAAGGCCATGGCAACAACACAACTATATACACTGTTATGTTTATATCAAGAAAAAAATAGCACGCTAAAGAAATAGCGTGGTCTTTTTATCTAAACGCTATGCAAGCTATAACGTGTTAACAACACGTTATTTTTTAAAATAGCGTTTCACAAAAGAATATAGAAAATTGACAGGTATAGCATGCATATCAATGATTTCATCAGCTAAAAAATTGTTCAGAATAATACTTGAATAACTAATTAACCAGTTTAATTGGATTATATCAACATGTTTTCCCTTCCTCTCATATAGAAAAACATGCAGGACGAAGATAAAAACTATGTAACTGAACGGAATTAAGAAGCATAGAGCTGAGTTGCACTAAAAACTATAGAGCTAAACCATGGTATCTACGGGCTATGGCTACCACTACTGAACTATCTTCAGGTACTACTGGTCAAGTTGGAAGAGAACCTGGAAGAATGAAACTAGATATGACTATCGCGTGTTGAGCAAGATGTGGTGGCCTGGCGGCGAAGACCGGCGTCAGACCGAGCTCCTGGTCTAGGCACGCATCCTCCTGGTGATTCCGATTGAGACGTGCCACACGAGGTGGCTGGGCAGAGCTGGAGGAGAGCGGCGCTGCTGCTATAGCCGCCACCACCGAGGCGCGTGGAGAGTCGAAAGTGGCTACTGGTTGGTTGCCGACCTGGGGTTGAGTTGAGATAGGTTGGAATCAGGAGCTCGTGGGCTACCGCTAGCTTCTCAACTTTTTTAGCGTGATATAACGCTATGATGTTACAACAAATAGCGAGCGAGCAAATTATGCATAATGTAACGTTCACCTTGCTATGGAGCCGCTAAAACATCGAAATAGCGCGTTATTTTTTTTTTGCACTGTTTATATGCATATAAGTAATGTGTGCCTACCGACCATACATTGTCAAAATTAATAAAGCTACAGATGCTTAATGGAGTAGTCGTGTTCTTGACCCGTCTTGCTCCAACTTTTTCAAATGTCCCACTAGCCTCATTGTGATTGCTTCAAATTATCAACTCATCATCTCTACTCCCTCCGTTTTTGGATACAAATCCCACTATGAAAAGTACAATTTTCATATATACAAAGTCACAAACACTAATCGAAGAAATGAATGATTAGATTGCTACCTCGTAGTATGATGCTTATTAATGTGAATGTTGCATGCATCCATCCATAGGGAAAGAGACAACACATGCATTTTGCATAATTAATTATGCTTTTTTATTAGTTGACTTTATTTTCTTGGTATATGAAATTTGATGTGACCTTGTTGTATACAGCAATGAAGGGAGTATTGCAATGATACCGACTTATTTTGACCATCTCCCAAGCTCCGAGTCGGTGGCCTAACTTCCTCTTTTTTTTTGGTTTCATAGCTAGGGGTGTATAAGATTCTTGACACCGGTTGAAACCTTCTCAAATCTAATCTCCACTTTTAGTTTAGTGCAAAAGAATGAGTTAAGCTAAAATCAGTCAAACTGCAAACCATTTTTACCCACCCATATTCGTAACAACACGCGTTGGCAGTTCATACATTATTCATATTCGTTTACATGAGGGGTAATCAAACTTGTTGGCCTTATTCACTATAGTCACCGTACATAGGAATACACTATTTACGGTCACCTAATACGCAATGAAGTTCAGTTTGGTCACTGGTTGTTCTATAGGTACGTACGTGATCCGGTGTTGACCAGTCCACCTTTTGTAAATAAGTGTGTTTTATGCGAAAATGCCCCCCATTTCTGTCTCTCTTTTTCTGTATCAAACCGCCCAACACTAACTTCTATTTTCCACAAATCCTCAAGGCGAAAAAATCCCCTCCGTAGGCACCCCTGGGCCATGGGGTATGAGTGTATGACCGTATGAGGAAGAAGCTAGCAGCTCCCTATTGGTAGCGCCCTGCTCCACCCTTGCTGGCCGGCGGCTCAGTGGGAGGCCGATTAGGCACAAGGCGGTAGAGGGAATTAATTGCGCGTGTAGGAGCTACGCGGAGATGGGACGGACAGCAGCCGGGATGGAGACTTGTTGCGGCCTCCCTGGCCCTACAATACGGACCGGAGCTGAGCATACGAAGGCCTCCCTGGCTAGGACAGAGGCGAACACCGACTTCATCGTGGATTCCGGCAAACCCCGTCGGTCCCGAGCTCTAGCATGTAGCTCCTGTGGTCTTGGTCTCCTTTGACGAAGTCGATCCCCGGAGCACCGAGCACCTCCCCATATAGACCACCTCGAAAATGGCCGGCCGTCATTCACGGCACGCTCACCCGCCTCGACGCCATGAACAAGGATGACGACGCCGTGAACCTGGGAGTAGATACGTTTGACTCATCGCACCATTACGTACCTCCCTATCTTCCCATTCAATCTCCTTGAGATCTGAGCCTGTTCCTGATCTAGTCGGCCGCGACATTGCCCTCCAGCTCGTGCTCTGCTACTGCAAGGGCACCCATCCACGCCGGATCTGTAGGAGCTCGAGGAGGAGCGTAGCCCCACAGCCGAGCAGCTAAGGATATCTTGATGACCCTCCGCCTGCAGCGGGTCAAGTCTGAGGCGTGCCAGATCCAGCACTTCGGCGAGGTCCGATTCGCACACGATGTCGATATCGACGCCACTGAGGTCGACACGCGCCGGCATCCAGTTCATGCCGTTTGCCGCGCGCCGCGGTTGGAGTGCTCTTCTATTCTGTCTCTAGTCTCCCTCTCCGCACGATCGGCGCTCCGTGCGGACACCACCGTCACTACGTGCAGGAGATCGTCTGCGTGCATGCATCCATCCATTGAGCGGAAGCGCCGATATCGTGCGGTCGTGCCAACGCATACTACCTGCCGCAGCGCTGCAGGCGTGGAACGGGCGGTCCACGCGCATGATTTTGGAGGCCAGTCTCCTCGAAAAGAAAAACAGCACTTAGAAGGCTTTCTGCAAAATTAAACTTAGGTAGAAGAGGCTCATGGACCGGTCAATAGTGTGCCACATCAGCAAAATACATACCTCTACCGCGAGCAGTGACCCAGATGAACTTCTTTGCGTATTGGGTGACCGTAAGTAGTGTATTTGTATGTACAATGACCATAGCGAGTAAGGCCGACAAGTTTGATGACTACCGATGTATTTTACTCGAAAGATAACATAGAACCCCAAATATTGCTTCGGGTTAGAGGCACGCGCGCAACGGGAACGGGTCAGCCGCCGGTCCCGTTCCGTCTCCCGGGCCCACCCACGTCCCTACCGACAGGCGGGACCCACCCATCTCCTACGCGTTGAAAGGCTCTTTCGGCCAGCGTCATTTCCAACTTCCCACCACTGCCGCTGGTCTCCACCAACTCCACCCGCTCCATCTCCCTGACAGATGGGCCACTCGACCTCCCGCCACAATGCCCTCGCCGGCGACGGCCACCCGCCGCTGCCGTCCCGCTTCTCGCGCTTCCGCACCCGCCTGCGCCTCCGCCGCCGCGACCGCGCCGCCGCGGACTGCTCCGGGTCGGGGAGGCCCGCCGCCATCGCCGACGCCGTCGCCGCCGACGAGTTCGCCGGCATCGCCCGCATCCGGATAGTCAAGGCATGTCCCTACCCTACCCAGTGCGCGCGCGAGCGCGCTCCCACGCCCATCTCCAGCGGGAGTTTGCGGGCGCGCGGCTGGAACTTCCTTCTAATTCGCGGTTTCGTTTTTCAATTTTGTGCTGCTGTTTGATTTTGGGTGGTGTGTCTGCCGCAGGCGGACATGCGGTTCAAGGACAAGTTCTTCGCCTGCCTCTCGCTCGGGGAGCGCACCTACCGCACCGAGAGATCAGACAAGTTCAGTAACACTCCTTTTCCTCTTCTTCTTTGCTACAAACCTCTCAACTCAATTGATATGCTAGCAGTAGCAAGCAGATACGCTCCTTGCCCTATGATGATAATGACTGCTACTACAGGAGTTAGGATAATGCTCCTGGAATCGGAATATGTTCCGTCTCGAGGGGCAAAAAATGATCCTCGCCTTACTTTGCTTTCTGCGTGCCTTTTCTGAATTTTGTGCGCATGACAAGTGTCCAGAACCGTGAAAAATCCGCAGCTGTTGCATATTGTGAGAATCTACTTGCCTTTAATTTCTTCTGACTTGAGATATATCTGGTAGCTCGTATGAAACATATTTAATACCATGCGCTTGTCCTTGTAGGCTCGTAGTTTTAGTACTAGGTCTCCCTTGTTCCGAAGCAACCAGATAACTCCTGGTCTTATGATGCTGATTCTGAGTGCTAGTACACGGCTTAGGAACTAGGATGAGGCCTCTGGAATCGGTATCTGTTCTGCAGGAGCAGTCAAAAAAACTATTGCATCCTGTATGTTCCTGTGGATCTGCTAGCCTGTAGTTTCTTTTGATTTGAGATATATCTTGTTGGCTCTTATGCTACACATCTACCAGACTATCACCATTGACACTGTACAGGCCCGTAGTTTTAGTATCTTTCACTTGCTTCAGAGCAAGCAGATACCTCCTGGAGTCCTGGTCATATGACAATGAGTGCTAGTACAAGGATTAGGAATTAGGATAATGCCTCTGGAATTCTGCAGCAAGCAAAAGCCCGGCTTATTTTGCTTGCAGCAGGCCCTTTCCTGAATTTTCTCTTGATCACTGGGATCTGGATTTTTATGATCCTTGAGAAATATGAAAAATGCAGAACAGATGCATCTTGTTAATCTTCTTGCCTTTAGTTTCTTCTGTTTTGAAATATATCTAACGCCTATGTTTTTTGCTTATTGTCGTTGCTGATGTTTTCATACTACAAACAATTTCCGCAGCACCCACAAGCCAGAATGGAATTCAGTGAGTAAGCTGCAAGTTTTCTCTGCTTACTTTTGTCTAATAACATGGTTTCCTTTATTAGGCAGGGATCTGTGTAGATTTATGCATATATTTTTTTTAAATGTAGGAAAAGAAAGTGGTGATAGAAACAAATGGACCTCATATTGCACGTATATCCGTTTTTGAGGTACGCTTCTAACTGCATTTTTTTCCTCTGTAAGCATTCCACATGCATATGGTTTGACGCTCCAACATATGTAAAGTACTGATAGAAAGTTTTTGAAGATTATTATCTTAGCTGCAAGCCAAGACAGCATTTAAGCCTGTTGACATTGCTTTTTTCTTGACAACTTTGCAGACTAATCGGTTTTCTAAGAATACATTGGTTGGTTACTGTGAAGTTGATCTCTTCGATTTGCTCACCAAGGTAACACCGATGTTTTTGATGTCTCGTTCTTTAGTTACATTATCTCTCCTTATTTTCTCCTTGAGAAACCCATATCCTCTATCCTATTTCATGAGAAGACTCTGATAATATTTCTATTCAAGACTCAAGAGAGTACCACTGTGTAGAATATCTTGATTTTAACATTCAAATATGTTTATCTATAACAGTATTTCCACATTGTGTCTCCCTACTTTGTTGAGCTATGCTGAACTTTTTAACATTTCTGTACAAAAGGTCTTAATGTACTACAATAGACAAATTGGTAATGTTTACAACTTTCTGAAGGTTTTTTTAGTTTTGATATTCTGAATATTGTCAACTAACACTTTCGGTAGCAGGACTTGGAGGAGGAACACATTGAGGACCTTGCTTTGTTAGATCCATCGTCGTCCACGAACGCCGTGGGAACCATATCCATATCGTGCTACATCGAAGTAACTGCTTTCTGTTACCTTTATTCTGTTATCAGCAGTCATAGAGCATTTTCCAGGTTCAGAGTACTAATTTTTTTAGTTTTGTTGCAGGATCCTGTTGAGACAGAACAAAGCTTTGCACGCCGGGTCTTAGCCATAGTGGTATGCTTTCAATAATGATATATTGTGGTCTCTTTCCATATATGATCGTTAATTGATTGTGTTGTTGCTTAAACAATGGAACACATCATATTGCCATATGATGTTTATGGTTAGCTAAACGTGTGATGTTTGACTATAACAATTGAAAGTGGTTAGAATATATGGTCTGAACTAACAATTGTACAAACTATGTGAAGTAAGATAAGGCTGGAGCATACTTTTACATAATCAGATCCATTAAGGGTTTTGTAGTAAAGGTCATTCGAAAGCTCTCTACAGTCAGCTATCCCTTGTATCTATCCTCACCAGTTTTACAAAATGAATGGATGTCGATGTATTCTAGATGTCTTATTTCCTGTGTTGCACCTCATTTAGTATTGTTGCCATGGTTGCTGCTAGTATCTAACTATCTATTGAACTCAAGTACAGTGTGCTTTAATTCTCATTATTTGTTACTCTTACTCACCAGACACCTGAGCAGAACTTTTCTTTTGAAATGCCTCTTAAGTTTCATTATGTTCCACCCTACAAAGCACAACAGTACTCTTGTTATGGCAGGACTACGATGAAGATGGAAAGCTTTCCTTACCTGAATTCTCGGACTTGATGAAAGCTTTTGGTAATGGACTAGCAGTTAACAAGGTTGGATTTTTTCCCTTCTCATTTGCATTTATGTTCCTTATGGTTGTAGCTTCCTTGCTGATTCCTTCTCGTAAGTGCATAATATATCTTATTAGTTTCTATAATACTTTAGATGGAAGAGCTTTTCCGCCAAGCAGATACAAATGGTGATGGCATAGTTGACATGGATGAACTAGCAGCCCTACTAGCTGATCAACAAGAGAAGTAACAAATAGTTACCTTTTCCCATGTTTCGGTCTGTTTCCAAGATTGTCATACTGATTAGCTATGACATTTAATAGTCTTACTTGTATGTTCTTTCCCTTTTTCCAGAGAACCAATTATCAGTAACTGTCCTGTCTGTGGTGAAAGTCTGGGAAAGTATGATAAAATAAATGATATGATACATATGACACTTTGCTTTGACGAGGGCACTGGCAATCAAATTATGACTGGGGGATTTCTAACGGATAAGCAAGCTTCATATGGGTAAGGCAATTCACTTACTGGAAATTCGAAATTTCATTTAAATATGAGCAGTTTATCCTGTGGCCATATAGTAAAACTTGTCATGTTCAGGTGGATGTTTAAACTTAGTGAATGGGCAAATTTTTCCTCATATGATGTTGGTTTGCGCTCTGGCTCTACTGCTTCACATATTCTGGTATGTCTAATTAGTTAGATTAACTTTATCATATTTGTACCGGCCTGTTGGCAAACCAACACGAATATAGTATGAAAATATTTTGATTGCATCACTATTTTATTTCATTAACTCGAGGCTATCAATCAGGTTTTTGATCGGCGAGCGAAGAGGCTAGTTGAAGAAGCAATAGATGGGAAGATAGTGTTGTCCATGAGGGCTTTATATCAATCAAAAGTAGGGCTCACTCTTATCAATACTGGTATGTTGGAACAATGAAAATCATCTCAATGATGCACGTCATATGGATCGATTCAAAACCTTTTGAATCTGCCCCCACTCATACTTGAACATATGCTTTTATAAGTGAATGTTGTCTTGTGAATCTTACTAGTCAGAACAATAACGAATTTTCAAAACAATTGTTTACTTGGTTGCAAGGTGACATGAAACTACTTCTGGTCATCAATTCACTTGCACTTCCCCGAGATTATCTCTGTATCAAACACATGTTAGTTAGAGATTAAGTGATTCATTTGTGGCTAGACTTTTTTTAGTGACATTTGTGGCTAGATTTAATAGGCATTTCCTTTTGTATAACCACAGAGTGACTATTTGGTATCATAGGCTATGACTTAAAACAACAATTTCTTTTTATCTGCGGTTGGTCTTTATCATGGCCTAGTACTACCCCTTCCAATGGATGCTGAGACTGGCGGAAACCGTGTGCATTCATATCTCTGTGGTAATTGGATTTGTCCTCATGCAGGTGTCAAAGATATCTTGAAAAACCTATCTGAGAAGCAAGGAAAGAAGATGAACTCACCAGAATCTGCCAAAGATATTCCAAAGTTCCTCGATTTATTTATGGTATGGACTAGTTTTATTTTGTAGCATGCATCTTCAAACGGTGGGTAGGGAAATATATTTGTTCTCAAACACACATCAAAATGTGTGTCATTTTGTATTTGTAGGAGTGTGTCCAAATGACACAGTTACAACAAACATAACAGAACTGGCAGCAAGAACAAAATGACTAGAGAAAGAAGCAAACAACTGACTACTTATCTAACTAAGATAAACAAAGTTAGCACAACCCCTAGGGTATAACACTTTCTTTTTCGAGAAAACGCAAAGCTTGCGTATCGTTGCATTGATAGAAAGAACAGTTTTACAAGCCTAATTAAGACAAGGCTGAAACACCCGACCACAAGACAAAATGCGCCCAATGGCCACAACACAAACATTACAGCAAATGCCACCAAACTACCATCAGCCCAGATGTCATCTAAACAAGTGCACAAAACGCAATGGGCCTTGTGTGCAAGGGCAGTCATGTCAGTGCCTTGGTGCCGGCAAGCTCTCTTTTGTGGAGGGAATGGATTCGAATAAGCTACTGTTATTTGGGGGTCCCACTATCGAACAAATGCTATGTGCATCTGCTAGATTCTCCACATAGTTGAAATGATCAGAGATTGAGCCCCCTTGAGTTTGCCATCACCTGAGTAGAAAGAAAGTTTAAACATATTTTGTATTAATTCCAAGCAGGGATTTCAATCCCAGAACTGTACCAGTTACTGAAGGTGCTTGGTTGTTACATTATCTGATCGGAACTGTTTTCGTTCATTACAAATATTTCTGCCTTGGATACATAAAACTGTCATTGTAAAATTGATATATTTTGCACATAAATGCAGGGTCAAATTAATATGGATGAGACGAAAGATCCTATTGAAAGTTTTAAGGTATGTTATGCTTCCTCATTCTTGCTCTAGCTTTCTATGTCAGTGCATATATTAATGCGGAAAGCAATCACTGATTCTATGTATACGGGCCTCATCCAAATTAGTACTCAGGACCCTTTGCTCCCTTTCTGTGAGACCGGCTAGTAATGCATTATCTGTTTGAAATGACTCGTTATTGAATTACACTGTTTCTTTTGCACATCAGATTCATAGCCTGTATTTGCAGGAGATTTTTTGTATTGCCGCAAAAGGTTACTAATGTCACAAATTTTGAGGGGTACAGTATTGTTGTTGTTAAACCATTTCTGGCCATATGGGTTTTTCCTTATAGATCACTCAAGGAGGCTCACGTTCTTTTTTTGTACACCTATGCTTATATATTTGAGAAAGGTATCTCATCTAAGGTGTATCTAATTCAGAAGCACAATTTAGCGCACATTTCCAAAAGCTGTTAGTTTGAGTATCAAATTAACACAGAAAACCTAATATATGGTGCATATACTTGTGAGCTACTATACTCATATAAAATGTTAATTTCAAATCCATACTTTGTTTTTTGTAGACATTCAATGATTTTTTTGTAAGACAATTGAAACCCAGTGCCAGGCCAATTGCGTACAACGATCAGGACAATATTGCTACCTGTGCTGCCGACTGTCGTTTAATGGCTTTCAGTTCTGTTGATGAGAGCACAAGATTTTGGATAAAGGTAAAGTATTATGGCTAATATTGCTATTTCAGTAAATTACACAATATAATTATTTATAGAAATTTATCTCCATATGAATTGTAAGTGCTTGCAATAAATGCCAATGGAGAAATAATTTGTTGGCCGATCTAATCTCACTGAAAAATTATCTGCTTTTGATATGATATGTTCTGAAAGTATTTGATAGGTTTTTTTCTGCATGGTAGTGGGGAAACAATCTTTCAATACTAAAAGCGATGGCATATAGTTCTTCCTCTGTTAACTTTTATCTGGTGTATAATGCCCCTCATATTTGTTAGTCGCTAACCATTACATAGAGCCAGTTGACATTGATAACATATTTGAATCAAAGGAAAATAGTTGATAGCTTTCCAGTAGTCTACATTTAGATTCTTGTCCAAGAGTCAATGGAGTACAAATGATCGCGTAAGTGACTAGAGAGTGGCATTTGATCTGTTCAGGAGTATTCTCATACCTTTGTAGTGATAATTTACAGTGGCGGACCAAGCATTTGGGTATGACCGGGGCTAATTTCCAATGCCAAAAAGTACTATCTAATCCTCTCCCAATAACATATATTAACCGAACAGAATCACACTACAAATGCATACTTGGTGTTTTATTGTGAAACATAAGCTTAACGTTTAACCAAACGAAAATAAGAAAAGCAGAAAGAACGTATGGATGCATAATCATGACACATTGTTAGTACCTACATAATGAAAATTATATATGAATTGAAACCTATTACTTTAGTTTCGTAATATAACCCCCCCCCCCGCTTTGATCTTGTATGTAACTAGATTGAATAAAATCATTCCAAATGCACAATCAGATAAAACCTAACTGTACCATTTTTACGATTAACGGAGAAATAATCTATAGGCAGAGAGGGGGGGGGGAGTTGGAGGCAATGAGCCGACGAATAGGCCAGTGGTACCACCGCAGGTCCGCAACAGCGTTTCGCGGTGGTTATGCGGGTCGAGATCTGCATCGCAGCAGCGTCTTGGCGCGGTGAGACAAGTGCATCAGCGTCAGCTGTCGCGGTGGCGGCAGCGTGATCAAGTGAGGCGTGCTTTGGGCCGAGGGTTCGAGGCGGCGACAGGAATAGAAACATTTTTTAGCACAGAATGCAAACTGGTAAGGTAGAGTTTACTCTCGTTCCAGGAAAAAATAGATAGCTGGTTACGGTCGCGTGGATGTGGACGGACCATCTGTATTAGTGGATTACTGTGTTGCTGGGCTTGTAAGACTAGCCCGGGTCATTCTGGCCCAAGGGTACAGGCTGGACTGCTTGTGGTCTAGATCTTCTGTGAAATTAAGAAGGGGAGTTACATGTACTACTTGGGGCAAGATCCGGGCTGCAGGGGGCCAGTTCCGCCCTCCTAATTTTGATGGGTAGATTGGGAAGTCGTAGTTTGTAGTGATAAGTATGATTGACTTCATCTGGTGCTTCTAGAACACTACTTAATGTGATTCACAAATGCCAGTTATGATTTTAAAAATGGCACATTTGGGTGTGATTTAAAGAAAAATAATACAGTTATAACTTATATGTTAGGGTGACATACATTTATATTTATATTATTAATTTATTCTCAAGTGTTTTAGTCGAGTAACTTTCACTAACTAAAACGGGAATTTCTTCTTGTAAGGACAATTTGATACGTTTTCTGATATTGGTTGGTTCAAGTCTCATTGTGCTCTATCTTCTGCTCCTAGGGACGCAAATTTTCAATTGAAGGTCTCCTAGGGGCGGATGCGCACTCTGATGCTTTTATCAATGGATCGTTGGTAATTTTTCGGCTTGCACCTCAGGTACAGCTTGAACCTCATTTACTAAGGATCCATGCTTGTATGGGACATATTGGAATTCTGCAATTTACATTTCACAATGCAGGACTACCATAGGTTTCATGTACCTGTGTCAGGAACTGTAGAGAAATTTGTGGAAATTCCTGGATGCTTGTACACGGTATATAACACTTATCTTGACATGAATTATCTGTGTGGCAGGAAGTAGATCTGTTGTGTGCTCTTTCCATCATTTCCTAGCATTAAATGACTGGCTCGTATCTTTTTATATGATAGGTCAATCCTATTGCCGTGAACAGTAAGTACTGTAATGTATTTACCGAGAATAAAAGAGTTGTCTCAATAATCTCAACTTCAGAATTTGGAAAGGTTTGCATTTTGTTCCTTTTCCATGTATATTACCAATCTGCAGCTTATTGCTATTTCCAGTGTTAAAAATTTGGATTACTTTTGCCTGAACAGTTCGTTTTATTCGTAACAATGGTATGTGCTCCATATTTCCTTGAGATCACCTGATGCATTGAGAACGGCCCCGGGCCTTGCCATATTTACTCCTATAGGCTCCTTATTAGTTGGCTGTTCTTATTTGCACAACAGGCTGGCACCAAGTACAGTAATGCAGTAGCTTTCTGAATTTTGGCTTCACTGACCATGCATTGTTTTGCTAATAACGTTCAGGTGGCATTTGTTGCCATTGGAGCAACTATGGTAGGAAGCATCACATTCCTGAAAAAAGAGGGGGACTACGTCCACAAGGGAGATGAGGTTTCTTTTGTTCTCTTCCCTTCTTGCAACTATTCTGCTGCTTGTTCTGGTTTTTCAGTTATCTGATTTGTCCTCTTCTCTCCTAGTTTGGGTATTTCTCCTTTGGAGGGAGCACGGTAATCTGTGTCTTTGAGAAGGTTCGTTTATTTTCCATCTCTCCTTTTCGTTTCCTTTCTTGTTTTAGATACTGCAATCCAATATATATTTTGCTCCAAGTGCCCAAGTTAACCTCTGTTTTTTTGGTGACAGGACGCAATACAATTCGATGCTGATCTTGTGGCGAACAGCGAAAGGTCACTGGAAACCCTTGTCGAGGTTGGCACGACGTTGGGCACCTCCAAACGGAACAGAGAGCTACAGGTTCCAGAGCTACAGAAGTGTTCAGTCAAATGATAGAAGTTAGGGAGTGCAAGGCAGCACGGTACAGATCTGTAAAGTACCTGTAGGAATTAGTGGAGTATATCCTGATAGTGTCACGTTTTATCTCCGGGTCCATTTGTGTTGTTACTGTTTCCGTAGGTTAACCTTCATAGTTGGATCTTGCCTGTGTATCGCGTGAAAATAGATCCATGTTGCTGGAGCAAACCATTCTCGCAAATCACATTTGATATATTTTCTAATGAAATTAAGCTGAACGATTTGAGCCATGAATGTACCTGACAATCGACCAATTCTTTGCTGGGTTTGACCATGTTTGTTGTGCCTGTGTGTCTGCATAAGGGCATCTCTAGCGGGGCGACGCAAACGTTCGTCCGTTTGCGTCTGCACGGACAAAAAACGCCCTCCAGCGGGGCGACGCAAAACGTCCGCAGTGTCCGTCCTGACACAAACGTGGACCAAATATGCGCTAGGAATGCGTCTCGTCCGTTTGTGTCCGGTTGGGCTGCATGCAGCCCTCTCTCTCCTCCTTTAATCACGCATGCGCTTATTCCTAGCCACACAAATAGAATCTTTCCCTCTCTCTCCTCTCTAATCACGCATGCGGTCAAATAAATACGTCTCTATCGCTGGAGAAGGGGCAGACGCATGCGGACGTTTTTTATGTCCGTGTCCGACGCAAACGGACATGAATATGCGTCGCCCCGCTGGAGATGCCCTAAGTTAAATTGTTTGGACTTTGCTTTTGCTTACGTCTGTGTGACCGTGTCCTACCTGGTCTTCAACAGGAAGTAGACTCTTGTATTCCGGGTGTGGCGTTTTGGAGACCGAGCTACATGTAGCTCTTTATTTTCAAACACTCAGAATTTGTATTTTGAAGTTATTTGTATTTTGAAGTTTCAAAAAATTACAAAACAAAATTCTGGTGATAGCCAATGATGTATGCTACAATGGTGAATGCAAAGTAATTTCTATTCTAGGCTACACGAAATTGATAAAATCTAACAAATTTTATAATCTTGTAATGTGCACTATTCACTATAAAATTTATCAGAATTCGGAAATTCAATTCGGCTTCCGGGTGCGTATGTTCCCTATACCAAAAAGTTATATTTCGAGTTGTCGAAAATTTTTGATAAAAAATTCTACATGTACATCTCCATAATATATGTGCATTCGTCAAGTTTCACGAAAAACCAATATTTTTTGTGGTCTATGTAAAAACGAGAAAATTTTCTCTTGTAAAAAGCATTATTTTTAGGAGTGAGTTTTCTCTTTTTTACACACGTCACATGAAAAGTCCATTTTTTATGAAACAACTTTGTGAGCGGGTAGCACGTGAAGATGTACCTTCGAATTTTTCGTTTCAATTTTTAAAAAATTCAAAATATGTGTAAGATGAAATTCAAAATAGAGGGAGCATATGCTCCCATGTTCAAAACACCACTCCCATCAGAATTTGTTATTTTTGTGTAGCCTAGAATATGAAGTAGTTTGTATTGAGATTTTAACCATTGCAGTATACATCATTCTATCTGTAGAATCTACATGTAGCTCGGCCCCCGTTTGAACTTTCCCGTTGTATTCCTAGCCATTGAAGCTAAGATCGGATCAGAAGCAAGCTTTGCCTACCTGGTCTTGCAAATTAAGTCAAGGAAGGGGAATAGTAATCCAAGAAAAGAAGCGGGCAAGCACATGCATCTCACGAACAAACATTATCTTTAGTAGTAGTACTAGTAAACTAGATGATTCCCCGCACGTTGCTGCGGGAATCAATGCTAAACAACAAAATTTTATTAATCATTTAATCATCGGGGTGAAACTGATGGAAACAAATTGGTAAGTTTTGTAGGATTGCATTTGAAAGCTATATTTGGTAAAAAAACGAATCTGATATGTAATTCCCACATTTAATTTCTGATGTTCTATTTCCCCTGAACCACATTATATTATTAAGAAAATCAACAAATACATGTTGGACTGATAATCATATTCAAGATGTGAAGATCTTACTTGTATTCGATCTACGGCTGGTAGTATGCAGGACATGACAATACCGATAATAAGCTGGAGTGAAGGTTCATTCTTAATGTAAAACACATGCATGTTGTCAAAATTAAGTAAAATGCTTTTTTGTCTTCTGCAAAAGTTATCAAACCTGATATACTACTGCAATACTTGAAACCATAATATTCGTTGCTAATAACATGTGCAATAAATTCAGAATATATTAATGCATAAAGCAATACACTCGTTCATAGCAAATGCGAGAGTATCGAGTATATTTTAATAATAACTGCACATTATATATGTAGAACAATATATGAATATTAAATAACAATCAAACAATGGGATTGCTGAATTTACATAAGAACCTTGAGTGCAGAAACGTATGATAAACAACACGAAATATTAAAAGGAAATAGGACAATGCATGCGTTGCTTCAATAATTCTAGCCAATAAAATAAGCATGAAAATAAAATAAGATAAGTATGATAGATTGCTATGTACAAAACTTGCGACAACACTTAATTACACCTACATAAGTCTCCTCGCTAACGGATTACTTGAACGTGGGCTGATCTGCGAAGTTACCTCCGTACATCTTTTTTGCCTTGCAAATCCCGTTTTGTGCAATCTTCCACATATTCTGTAATAAAAGTTTGTTACCATGCCGCAAATGTGTGTGTGCGTATTTTCCTTTGCCTTTCCTCCCGAAGTGGTAGAAAAATCAGAACAGGGTTAAAAGGCACAGATGACTGAGATGCAATTTATCACATAGGGACGTACTCAAATAAATTTAAGCTTTCTTACATGTTCAAGATTAGTCTTCAAATCCGAGCTTTATAGGTACATGACTCAAAATCATATAAGCAAAAAACAACATGTGAAGGATTATCTTTCAGTACATGAAAAAGAGTACCTCGATCACATGCAGCTGGCTTGAATTTTCATCATACAGTCGACATGAAAAATAGAAAAAATCTGCAGGAACAACATGCGAGAGTGAACTTTAGCAGAGTAATGCAGCCCCAAGACGTTGGTATAGCTGCTCAAACAGAATCAAATTAATAATACATGTTGAGCAACAATCTACGTCCAAAATCAAACAACCTAAAATGCAGCAGTACGAATCATTCAACCTACTCCTTATCCAATTAGGAGCGATAATTAAGATTACAATCACCAAAAAATGAGTTTAGGAATCCACTTACCTCGTATTAACAAAGTTGATTGCCAAGGATTTGAGGAGACAAAAATAGTAGAAAAGTGAGCTATCTAGGAGGGGTTGCACAAATATATGGCAGATCTGATGATCTGATTTCCTTGCAGTTTTGGAGCCTATCTCAAGAACTCTCCGTTTCCACAATGAAACAGAATAATTAAAGCAACATGGAGAAAAATATACTTCTTGTACTGTTCTGCAGGTTCGGAACCAATCTTGAGAACTCTCCGTTTCCACACTAAAATAAAATAAAGCAGCATGTGAAAGGAGATATCTTCACAAATGGAAAAAAAAAATCATACAGAGTTATGACGGCCTGGTATATATAGGATGAGAAAAAAAGATCCAGTGATGGAGAAGAGATGTGAAATTAGAATGGGAGAAGGGGAGACGACAGCGCAAGATCGGCCTGCTATATATAGTATGCGTTCATCAGTTTCCTTGTTTGCGCACTTAATTGTTGCATCAGTTTCTTTGTCCACTTAATTCTGGTGGAGATTTTGATCGCGGGGGAGAGGAATCGGCAATGGAGTGGCTACACATGTCAATGGAGAAAAACATGTTAATGGGCGGCCTCCTATAATTTTGCAGGACTTTATTACTTCCGGCCTGAAGCTGAAGTGGGTCGGATGGTAGAGTAACTCCTAGCAGTTTTGTTTTAGCGTCAGATTGACAGAAACTCCTCTTCAAAAAAACTACGGAAACGGAACATGCAGAACAAAATGGGCAATACGCTCAACAAAACTGATGACGTGGACTCACCGCAAAAGAGGAGAGGATTAGTAGAGAGTTAAGGATCGCAACATGCAGAGAAACAATTCCATTCGCATTAAAGAACATGGAACGTTAGCTTCGCTAGAAGGAGAACTGAAGGCAAAATGTTTGAGCTCCCTCAGCGCCCGGATGATCAATGGCTGCATAATGGTGGGGGTGACGTTACTTGTTGTTGAAAAGTAGAGATAATAATGCTATAAACATAATTTCTTTATGATGTGGTGGATGACGTGGTGACTGATGTGTAAGGCTTGCATGACTTGGCAAGTTAGGATTGGTCAAGGATGTTTGATGAGGTGGATAGGCTGCATGTGAAGAGAAATGGGATCACCTATTAAGAATAGAAAGATTAATAAGAAACACCAGATGACATAATTAGGAAGGTGAAGAAATCTCTCAGGAGGAACAAAATAAAGAAGATGCGAATAATTCCCTCAAAAAAGGAAAATGCCCATCACAAGGAAAATTTATGCAGTTGCTTGATAGACCTATTTTTGGGTTGTTGCACTCGTCAATTTACGGTTGAAGTAGGTTGAGTGAGTTTGTTCTTTTACGTTAGTCAGTCGGAAAGTTGCATCATTGGATATTGTTCGCTTGTGGTTTTGTTGTAACGGTTTTCGCCTGATTTTTTGTTAATTAACCGGGTATATCTCCACTTAATTGATAGATCAGGGCAAACCTTCTGCCCCGTTTCAAAATAAAAATAAAAATAAATAAAGCAACAGCCGTTGCCTACTTGTTGTGTCAGTGCGCCTGCATAAGTTTAAATTGTTTTTGTTTCTACATTGACTTTTGTTTTTGCTTACTGTTGTGTCCTACCTGGTCTTCAGCAGGAATTAGACTTTGTCTTCGCAGCTATTGAAGCAAAGCTCAGATCAGGAGCCGATTCCATAAGCCTTGGCCACCTGGTCTTGCGAATTAAGTCAAGGCATGGGGATAGTAATCCAACAAAAGAAGCGGGGAAGCACATGCATCTTAGACTCTTAGTGACAGTGAACAAACATTATCTTTAGCAGTACTAGTAAATTAACAAGAAACACCACCAATTGGCTCATCCAGTACAACCAAACCCCATGAATGAATAGAACACAACACCAACAGATATCAGAAATTCAACGGAAGAACCGAAGTCATCCTAGTTCCTATTTCCTAACACCGACCAGAGGCTGAACTCCTCAGGTCATTACATGAGGCCGGGGCGAGAATGGAAGGGGAAGTGGGGCGTGGTCAGGGCAGCTCGGTCGAGGTTGCTCATCTTCTTCTCCTTCACCTCGCCCTGCTTCACAGCTTGACGCTTCCCCTGCTCTGGTTGCTTCTTCTTCCCAGAGCTGTTAGCAGGTGACGAGGAGGAGGAGGAGGATGACGAGGAGGAGGCGTTCTTGGGGAGCACCTGGACATCCGAAGGCCCGCAGCAGAATCCCATGGCTGCAGCTAATCTTAACTTGCAATTACTGAATTCTTTTTTTTTCTTTCTTTCTTTCTCAGCTCTCTCTGATTTGAAAAGCTTGGTTGCTGTGTACTCTTTTCTGTTGGAAAAGCAGGTGCTCATGGCGGCCGTTTTATAGGGCCCCAAAACTTCCAGCGGAAGGTTGGCCGCTCGAAGCTCGTCACCCGACCTCCATTTCTTTACTCTGATCATTGCATAATTACACCAGTATTTGTCTCCATCCAAGCACGTGGCCACCCCTGCACTTGCGCCCGTGGCAAACAGACAACGATCTCGCCCTCCATCGGCAGCGTACGCGCGCGCCGGAAGGCTGGAGGTGACTGACATGTGGGGGCCGCAACACCCGTGGCCCACTTTTCGCAGCACACCTGCCCTGGCGGGCGGGTACACTTGGCCTGTTGAAATTTTCATGGTCGTGGCAGGTACTGGCGTGGCGAGCAATGCATCATTGACCCGGTGACTCACCACAGAGGCGAGCTTCCTTGGCAGGCAAGCTTCTCAGGCTAAAGAAAGAGACCAGTTCTTTCCTGTGTTTTCTGGGAAAATGATTTGTTCATGTTGACTAGCTAGGATGGAAACTCGCTGGAAGCTAGGAGTATGATGTTTACCTCGCGAAAAGTCCGTGATGAACCTAGCGGCACGTGAACCGGCCACATCGATGGCTGTCAGAGATGTGAGATTCGTGCAGTGAGTAGCAGGTTACAGCGGAATTCGCACACGGAAATGAAGATGGAAGTTCGTATCTGTGAAAACGAACAGGGCGCGGGGACGGATAATGGCAGGAATGCACTGACAGTGACAGCACGGAAGAGCCAGTCGACCGTTGATCGTTGTACATAATGTTTTGCACCATATAACGTTCGGATTCTTGAGATTTTTACCGCAGCCCCGTTCTTAACAGCATCTCCAACAGGCGTGCTATATGTCGCTTCGACTGCGCTGCAAAAGTTTACCGCGCGTTGCACTGAGTTTTCTCCCACCGGAAGCGCTAAACTAGAGCGCGAGCGTGGGCGCAAAAAAATTCCTTTGTCGGACGCTCCAAAATACAGCACGCAGCGCCGGCGGAAACAACAATCACACACAACTATGCATCAAACAAGATCAAACAAACTTCACAAATTCACAAATAAATGCACCATTTATTATTAAAACACAAGAATACAACAAGTACATCAAATTGTTCACAACAAATACAACATGTTTACGGATCAACATACAACAATACAACATAGTTCTGAAACAATACAACATAATTTTCAAACAATACAACAAATATGCAACTATTGTTGTCCATGCCAATTCCACTATTCTTCCATGAGATCTTTTTGGAGCTCGTCATGTGCTTTGTTGGAGCGAATGGAACGGTACAAGGCAATAAACCGGGCAATTCTATGTGCGGACATCCTCACTTGCACGGGAACCCCCATCAACTCGTAGTGGGTATGATCCATATTTTTCCCACGATCATCCTCTATAATCATGTTATGCATGATGACACAAGCGGTCATGATATACCAAAGGCACTCTTAGTCCCAAAATCTAGCCGGCCCCCTCACAATGGCAAATTGGGCTTGCAAAATCCCAAATGCTCTCTCTACATCTTTCCTAGCTGCCGGTTGTGCATTGTGAAATTGGGTTTTTTTCTTACCTCGTGGTTGAATAACCGGCTTCACAAATGTTTGCCACCTTGGATATATTGCCGTCGGCGAGGAAGTAGCCATAGTTGTACTTGTGGCCATTTGCCCGTCGGTGGCGGGAGGGGAGGCGAAGTGCCGTCGGAAGCGCCGGCCTTGTGCCCGTCGGTGGCGGCGGTGGCTCGGTACAGCGCGGCGGAGCGGTCAAAACTGCCGGGAGGAAGCGCGGGCGAGGCGGATCTACGACGCGGCGGCGAACTAGAGCGGGGCCGGCGACGAAATCGACCGGCGCCGGCGAAATCGTGCGACGGCAGCGCAGGTGGAGAATGGAAGGCGCGGGGTGAAATTTCCAGCCATTGTATATTCGCGCGCGTCCGAAAAGATGCCGCACGCTGCAGCCGACGCGTCACATATGATGCCCCGGATAGTGCAAAACGCCGCACGCACTAATTTTTTTGCAGCGCCGGCGCGGATAGCGCGCCTGCTAGAGGACCGATTTCGTCTCCGCACGCTGCATACTAGCGGTTTAATAGCGCAGGCACGGAAGATGCTCTAAGGAGTGGACAAGAGATCACAAGGCACACCTCACGCAAAGGATCATTTCTTCGGCAGCTAGGCCTAGAACACTAAGGCTAGAACACTAGGTCTAGGATCATTTCTTCGGCAGCTAGGCACTACTTCATTTTTGGCGCTCAACTTTATCTAACCTAGTTCTAAAATTTCCCTGCCCCTTATTTTTTGTTCAACCAACAGTGTTCAAAAGGATATATGAATGTGAGCTCGAATGTCATGCATGGATGATGCAACCATCTTATCTGCCTGTTATGAACACAGTTTTTAACACACCAACCTCAGTTTAGCAATACGTACCAAGATTTGTTTCTCTCATGCAATGTCCTTTCCACTAGGTGGCCACTAAGTACATCTACAAGACTACAACGCGGGCGCTAATAGCAGACGCCAGGCTTAGTTTCTTGGCCAGCCAGCCTAATTCCCATCCAATCCTGAAATTTCTTGTTGCGTGGACGCAAAGATAGACGCCGAGCGCTAAGCCTCTTTTGTGCCATTTGAGCCCGTTTGACTAGCGCTCCAGCCTTATGGTTAGCGACAGAAATAAGCGCCAGTGTTGGAGGACAGATCGCTCCAGCCTTATAAAAATCACCTGCGTTTCTAGCCCGCAGCGGTTGCGCGTCCAGGCTCAGTGGGGCTGATGCGAGTATAGACACCAGGATCCTGGGGCGGCACGCCGCCTGCGATAGATCCTTCGCAACTGCAGGCGCCGGCGAGGATAGCTGACTTTCCATCAATCCGTCGCTGCGGCGGCTACTGGATCTGTTTTCTGCTTGCAACTGTGTGGTGGCCAGGAGCCGGTAGGCTGTTTGCGACGGTGGCCGGCTGCTGGGCTAGGAGGGCAAGAGAATTTGGGTAGGGAGGGGGATGAAGGGGAGAGACAAGACTACTTAATGTCTTCGGCACCCAGTAAATCCATTTCTTTTTACCACGTCGTCCCACCCGCCGGCCGTCCGTGCAACCAGAACTTTACCTGGAATCGCTCCAAACGTCCCCACAACCTGTCAGCGTATGTGCTACGTATTACAATTTTCCTGTGCAAAGAACTACGCGCGGATCGCGAGGGACAGAGACCCGGCAGATATCAGCGCTGACATGCCGCCCGGTCCTATATACGCAGTCTCGTTTACCTCGCCCTCAGAGCATCTCCAGTCGCGTCCTCTAAACCGTTCCCAAACGACGCCGGATCGAATGTTTGGGGGACATGTTTTGTTCGTGTCGCGTTTGGGGGATGTCGCTCCCCAGCCGCGTCCCCCAAACGCCGTCCCCAATCAGAAATTCAAATAGTTTGCATTCAAAAGAGATCGTTCACGCCAAATCGTCGCGATCAGAGTAGCGGCGATCAAAGTACTGGGCGCGCGATCATATTACAGACCGGTGGTGCATGCTAAATTAGAAGAAGGGGTTGGGCGACGGCGACGCATCCTGAGTCGACGTAGGCCCGTCGATCACGATGAACTCGTCGCGATCTGCCCGGTGGTGTGCATGCTCCATCGCCGACGCCGAGGCAGAGGCCGACGCAGGTGTAGCAGCAGATGCTGCCGTACACGCGTCTGCCTGCTCTTGCTCCGGGGTTGGGGTTGCTGCCGCTGCCGCCTCTGGTCTCGATCTCGTGATAGAACCCATGGAACATGTTCACCGACACCTGGATGATGGCCCATCGCGTCGACATTGCCTTTTGGCTCCTCTTCATTGTCACTTTGTTGTAGTCGCAGTTGATCAACTTGCCCTCATCGAACTCGGCCTTGATTCTCGCCCAATACTTCCCGTACTTTTGGTTGGCGCCGATGATGGAGTCATGGCTCACCGTCGCCCACGACTCGCACAGACATTGATCCTCCAGAGGCATCCACTTGGGGCCTCGTGTGCCCGATGCCTTCTTCTTCTTCTTCTTCCTCACGCCGTCCGTGTCTACCTCCACGAGATCATCCTCACCGGCACCCTCCTCGTCCTCTTCCTCGCCGCCCTCTTCGTCCTCGTCGTCGTCGTCCTCCTTCACTCCCTCCTCCTCCTCCTCCTCCTCCTCCTCGTCCTCCTCCCCCTCCTCCTCCTCCTCAGCATCGGCGCCGTCGAATTCGAGCGGCCCCCTACGGCCAATGAACGGGGCGCCGTCCGGACCGGGTCATGGCTCGCGCTGGGGCGCTTGCTCGTACGCCGGAGAGTAGAAGAGGTTGTTGGGGTTGAAGCCGCCATGCGGCAGCGCATCCTGGTAGTGGGGCGACAAGTTAGGCGTCACGCACCCGGGAGTGGCGGAGGGGTCGTTGATGGGATTCGTAGCATAGAAAACAAAAAATTTCCTGCCGCAAGAACGAAACACAAGCCAAGATCTAATCTAGTAGATGGTAGCAACGAGAAGATCATGAGACTAACCCTCGAAGATTTCCAAAGCCTAACGAGATTAGATCTCGTGGTGGATGTAGTCGATCACTTGCCGCTTGCAAAAGCGCGTAGAAGATCTTGACCGCTTGCAAAAGCGCGTAGAAGAACTTGACGGTGCCACAATCGGGCAGCACCTCCGTACTCGGTCACACGTACGGTGTTGATGAAGACGACGTCCTCCTCCCCGTTCCAGCGGGCAGCGGAAGTAGTAGATCCTCCTCGGAATCCCGGTAGCACGACGGCGTGGTGGCGGTGGTGGTGGAGAACTCCGGCAGGGCTTCGCCTAAGCGTATGCGGGAGTTCTATGTGGAGGAGAGGTAGCTAGGGTTTGGGGAGAGGCGGCTTGGGCGCCGGCCAACTAGGGGCTGCGGCCAAGGGTGGCAAGGTGTGGCCGGCCCCTCCCCTATGCCCCTCATTATATAGGTGGAAGCCCCAAGAGTTGTAGTCCAAGTCTTCGAATAAGACCCCAACACCAAAACTTTCCAAAGGTGGGAAACCTACTCAAGGGGGGAGTCCTACTCAAGGTGGGACTCCCACCTTTCCATGAGGTGGGGTTGGCCAGCCACCATTGGGGAGTCCACCTGGGACTCCTCCCCCTTAGGGTTGGCCGGCCATGCAAGGCCGGGACTCCACTTTCCATGGTGATTTCTTCCAGACTTTTCTAGAACCTTCTAGAACCTTCCATAAATGCACCGGATCATTTCCAAACTTGGAAAGTGACTTCCTATATATGAATCTTATTCTCCGGACCATTCCGTAACTCCTCGTGATGTCCTGGATCCCATCCGAGACTCCGAACAAAACTTCGAACTCCATTCCATATTCCATATCTACTTAAACGACATCAAACCTTAAGTGTGTCACCCTACGGTTCGCGAACTATGCGGACATGGTTGAGACTTCTCTCCGACCAATAACCAATAGCGGGATCCGGAGATCCATAATGGCTCCCACATATTCAACGATGACTTAGTGATCGAATGAACCATTTACATACGATACCGATTCCCTTTGTCACGCGATATTTTACTTGTCCGAGGTTTGATCATCGGTATCTCTATACCTCGTTCAACCTCGTCTCCGACAAGTACTCTTTACTCGTACCGCGGTATGTGGTCTCCTATGAACCATTCATATGATTGCAAGTTAATTAGACGACATTCCACCGAGAGGGCCCAGAGTATATCTATCCGTCATCGGGATGGACAATATCCCACTCTTGATCCATATGCCTCAACTCATACTTTCCGAATACTTAATCCCACCTTTATAACCACTCATTTACGCAGTGGCGTTTGATGCAATCAAAGTACCCTTCCGACATAAGTGATTTACATGATCTCATGGTAGAAGGACTAGGTAACTATGTATCGAAAACTTATAGCAAATGAACTTAATGACGTGATCTTATGCTACGCTTAGTTGGGTGTGTCCATTACATCATTCATCAATGACATAACCTTGTTATTAATAACATCCAATGTTCATGATCACGAAACCATGATCATCTATTAATCAACAAGCTAGTTATACAAGAGGCTTACTAGGGACTCCTTATTGTTTACATAACACACATGTATCAATGTTTCGGTTAATACAATTATAGCATGGTATGCAAACATTATCATAAACACAAAGATATATTATAATAACCATTTTATTATTGCCTCTTGGGCATATCTTCAACGAGTCTCCCACTTGCACTAGAGTCAATAATCTAGTTTACATTTGTAAAGATATAACACCTTGGCCTTCAGGTGCTTTATCATGTTTTGCTCACGGGAGAGGTTTTAGTCAACGGATTCGACACGCTCGGATACGCATGTATTTTGCAATTCATTTGCGTCTCAACGCATCACTCATTTTCCAAATGAGTCGGCATATATGTTCAGTTATCTGGTGGAACCTTAATTCCGCGGTCTGAAATATGTCACTAATATTGTCACACACAATATAGCTTCAGAGTTCTGACACTATCGGAACTACACCAAGTTCTCAAAGAACTTCTTGACTTAACATCCTCAGTCATTGTCAAAACAATGACATACTCTGCCTTCTTTTGTAGAATCCGTCACAATATTTAGAACTCTTCTAAATCTATCATTGTGCTACCTTTTAAACAACACTTAGCCTAATTGAGATTTGAAATTGATTTTTATATGTGACCAAACTAACATCGGTGCAACACATTACAGCGATTTGTTTGTCATTACCCCATACAAAACTATATATATATCCTTGGTTCTTCTAAAGCTCCCAGGGATATTCTTACTGTTGTCCAATGATCATCACATGAATCATTCTGGTATATGCTCCTAACTTTTTAGAGCACAGGACATCTGATTTTGTACATATTATTCGTGATCTAAAATCACTCATGTGTTTTTACTCATCGAGTGTCAAATACACTCAAGTCTTGTTAAACCTTCACATGAAAAGAACACCTTCTTAATTTCTATATTGAACTTCTTCAATATTCATTATATGTACTTTGACTTAAACTTATTATGTGTTCCAATCTATCTTCATAGATCTTGACACTAAATATGTTTCCAGTCCATATCCTTTCATTGAAGTTAATTCTCAATGAAACCTTTTATAATCAAGTATATAATTACATCATTTATAACCAACTATATGTCATCTACATAAAGTATTATAAATATGTCTCAGCGCTCCCACTTAATTTCTTGCAAATGCAAGCATCTTCATCGTTTCTGATGAAATCAAAAACTCTTTGACTATTTCATTCGGTGAAGATTCCAACTCCGTGATACTTACTTCATCCAATTGAAGTTCGTATACCTATCTAGTATTCCACGGACTAGCAAAACTCTCGGTTGTATCTTGTATACACCTTTAATACACACTTCTGTTAAGTAATGTATTTTGCCATCCTACTAGCATATCTCATAAAAGAAATATGTAGCGATTACTAGAATAATCCACATAGATTATAAGCATTGCTATGGAAGATCTAATCTTATTGTAGTCAACTCTTTGAACTTTATCGTAAACAACTTTTCAACAAGTCAAGCTTCTTCAAGGATATTCCATCCAAGTCCATCAATTTTATAGATCCATTTACTTTCAAAAAGTATTTATCTATCTTGGATTTCATGGCGTATAGCTATTTTAACGGAGTCAGGGCCCATCATAACTTCTTTGTTTGTAGTTGGTTTATCATTGTTCAAAATCAATCCTTTGTCCACAAATCATTTATTTGATCACAAAGTAAACCATACCTACAATGTTCAATAGGTACTTCGATCTCCATGGCTATAACATTTTTGTAGACATGGGAGCCATGATCGTCGTGGCCGCTTCCGGAACCATTTCCGATGCTGCGCTACTCTGATCATTATGCTCAGGTTCATAAACCTTATCAAGTTCTATTGTCCTCCCACTCAAATACTTTGCTAGAGACAATTTCTTGGAAATAAGAAACATTGACAAACACTTTTGTCTTTGTCTCCGTAGTGGAAAGAATTCCCCAATCAAATCTCTGGTATAACCAACAAAGACATTCATCCAATTTTGGTTGTAAACATATTTACTTATGCTATGCATACCAAAATTTAAGAAAGGACTATTAGGGTTCATACCCATGCCATAACTCGTATGGTGTCATTTCAACGGATCATGATGATGCTCTATTCAGTGTAAAAGCGGTAGTCTCTAAAGCATAATCCATAAAAATATAATGGCTTTATTTTATTTTATCTCATCATTAATCCAACAAGGTTTGGATACATCTCTCGGATACTACGTCATCACTATGATACTCCAAGAAATGTGAGTTGTAGAACAATTTCATAACTCTCTTAGATGTTCGCTAAAACTCGTAATTCAAATATTTCCACCATGATCCAATCATAGATATTTGACTTTTCTATTACGATGATTTCCACTTCATGTTGAAATTTATTTGAATCTATTCAAATGTTTCAAACTTCTTCCTTATCGAATATATCCACATATATATACTCAATTCATTGTTGGAAGTTTTCATGAAGTAGAAGAATCTCCCGCACACAACTATGCCCAATAAAACACATACATCATCATGTATATTTCCACTAAGTTTAGTTGCCCGTTCAACTCTTGGCCTATGAACGGTATTTCAGTCATTTTCTTTTAGAAAAGATTTGCAAGCGCCAGACGATTCAAAAATCGAATGACTCCAAAAATCCATTTGCATGGAGTTTCTTCATGCGTTCCTTTCTAACATGACCTAAATGGCGGTTCCACAAATAAGTGGAATTCAAACCATTTGCCTTATGGCATTTTAGCGTCAGTGTTATGCATGTGTATTTCACCATTAAGATTTATAATAACTTATCCATCGTACATGGAGTAATGTCATAATTTGAACAACTCATTGTTTTTATTTGACCAGAGCAAAATAACAATTATTAAGTTCTTTATTATAAATTCTAAGGGCTAGGTAGAATGCCAACGATGAACATAATAACACTTTATTATGTTTCAGACGTGCATTATTACCATATTCCTTATTAGTCACTTAGGCCATCGTATTCTTGTATTGCGTTGTGTTGTATGACATCTCATACCAACCAATCTGCTACAAATACCCAAGAATTTCATTATGTGACCAAACAAGGAATACATCCATATCATGTATATCATCTATATACACCTGAGCTAGACTTTCTAGTCTTTTCTTTCTTTCTGCCAAAATATCTTTTGTAGTTTCTCTTTTAGCTTTCCTCATTCTCAGAAAACACTTTACCTTCAATAACTTCTAGGTTTGTTGGTTAAATACCAATAA
This sequence comes from Lolium rigidum, assembly GCF_022539505.1. Lineage (NCBI taxonomy): Eukaryota > Viridiplantae > Streptophyta > Magnoliopsida > Poales > Poaceae > Lolium > Lolium rigidum. The sequence continues at coordinate 5,171,498 of NC_061513.1, forward strand.
CCTTGAGGTTCTTACTTTGAAGTTGATCATCATATGACAAGTGTTCCAGATTTCACTATTAGTAGCTTTGTAATATGATGAACAATTTCACTTATAATTTTATCCATCATATCATGACGACTTTTCGAGACCATGTCTGTACATGCTAGGCTCGTAAAGTTTAACCTCAGTATTCGCATGTGCAAATCTGGCTTGCACCCGTTGTATACACACGTAGAATCTATAACACCCGATCATCACGAGATGCTTCGAAACGACGAGTCTTAGCAACGGTGCATACTAAGGACGACCACTTCATGGATATGCGAATATCGTTAGTGCCCCAATAGTTGGAGGATTGAGACGCCTAGCGTCTTCAACCTTCGTACATTCTCATAAAACTTATGAGTTTATGTAGTCTCACCAAATTATATTCTATCACCTTGCAATAAGGTCTTAGATATCACATATATCTCATACCTTGCTTATTTCTGAAAACTAAATTTTTAGCTCCTTACTTTTCAAACAGATTTGAACTTCAAGTTTCACGGAGACAAGATGATTCTAGGTACTAATTGAAACCATTGTTCTTTGAATCAGCAATGTGAGGTTTACTAAAAGTTTGCAATAGGACTTAATTATTTCTTGATTCTTTAACAATACGGTACCAGTCCGTAAAGTTACTTGTCAGACTTAACAGTATTTCTATCTCAATTACAAGACTAGCGCATGGTAGAAAACGGATGCCAATTCTAAAATTTAATTCAAAATACTATCCAGACTATGTTCATGATAATTAGTTCAAGTTTTAATCTAATTACTAATGAACTCCCACTTAATACAACATCCCTCATAGTTGTTAAGTGGTACACGATCCACATCCACTACACCAAAACCGATCATCACGTGAGATGATGTAGCTTCAATGGTGAACATCAACATGTTGATCATATCATCCATATGACTCGTGTTCAACCTTTCGGTTTCCGTTGTCCCGAGGCCATGTCTGTACATGCTAGGCTCGTCAAGCAAACCCAAGTATTCCGCGTGTGCAAACATGGCTTACACCCGTTGTATGTGAACGTAGAGTCTATCACATCCGATCATCACGAGATGCTTCGAAACGACGAACTGTAGCAACGGTGCATACGAGGGGAGAACACTTTATTATCTTGATATTAATATGAGGGATCATCTTATAATGCTACCGTCGTGATCTAAGCAAGATAAGATGCATAAAGGATTAACATCACATGCAATTCATATGTGATATGATATGGCCCTTTAGTCTTTGCGCCTTTGATCTTCATCTCCAAAGCACGGACATGATCTCCATCATCAACGGGCATGATCTCCATCATCGTCGGTGTAGCGTCAAGGTCCATGGCGCCGTCTTCATGGTTGTTCACCGTGTGTAGCAACTATTACAACTACTTTGAAATAATACTACAACATGAAATATAAAGACAACCATAAGGCTCCTGCCGGTTGCCACAATACAATAATGATCATCTCATACATATTCATCATCACATCATGGCCATATCACATCACCAAACCCTGCAAAAACAAGTTAGACGCCTCTAATTTGGTTTGCATATTTTACGTGGTTTAGGGTTTTCGAGTAAGATCCAATCTACCTACGAACATGAACCACAACAGTGATACTAGTGTTGTCAATAGAAAGAGTAGATTGAATCTTCACTATGGTGAGAGAGACAGACACCCGCAAAGCCACTTATGCAATACAATTTGCATGTCGAGCGTGGAGCAAGTCTCATGAACGCGGTCATGTAAAGTTAGCCCGGGCCGCTTCATCCCACCATCCCGCAAGATGCAAAGTACACGAACTAAAGACAACAAAAGCATCAACGCCCACAAAACCATTGTGTTCTACTCGTGCAACCAATCTATGCATAGACACGGCTTTGATACCACTGATGGGATTCGTAGCATAGAAAACAAAAAATTTCCTACCGCAAGAACGAAACATAAGCCAAGATCTAATCTAGTAGATGGTAGCAACGAGAAGATCATGAGACTAACCCTCGAAGATTTCCAAAGCCTAACGAGATTAGATCTCGTGGTGGATGTAGTCGATCACTTGCCGCTTGCAAAAGCGCGTAGAAGATCTTGACCGCTTGCAAAAGCGCGTAGAAGAACTTGACGGTGCCACAATTGGGCAGCACCTCCGTACTCGGTCACACGTACGGTGTTGATGAAGACGACGTCCTCCTCCCCGTTCCAGCGGGCAGCGGAAGTAGTAGATCCTCCTCGGAATCCCGGCAGCACGACGGCGTGGTGGCGGTGGTGGTGGAGAACTCCGGCAGGGCTTCGCCTAAGCGTATGCGGGAGTTCTATGTGGAGGAGAGGTAGCTAGGGTTTGGGGAGAGGGGGCTTGGGCGCCGGCCAACTAGGGGCTGCGGCCAAGGGTGGCAAGGTGTGGCCGGCCCCTCCCCTATGCCCCTCATTATATAGGTGGAAGCCCCAAGAGTTGTAGTCCAAGTCTTCGAATAAGACCCCAACACCAAAACTTCCCAAAGGTGGGAAACCTACTTAAGGGGGGAGTCCTACTCAAGGTGGGACTCCCACCTTTCCATGAGGTGGGGTTGGCCGGCCACCATTGGGGAGTCCACCTGGGACTCCTCCCCCTTAGGGTTGGCCGGCCATGCAAGGCCGGGACTCCACTTTCCATGGTGATTTCTTCCAGACTTTTCTAGAACCTTCTAGAACCTTCCATAAATGCACCGGATCATTTCCAAACTTGGAAAGTGACTTCCTATATATGAATCTTATTCTCCGGACCATTCCGGGACTCCTCGTGATGTCCTGGATCCCATCCGAGACTCCGAACAAAACTTCGAACTCCATTCCATATTCCATATCTACTTAAACGACATCAAACCTTAAGTGTGTCACCCTACGGTTCGCGAACTATGCAGACATGGTTGAGACTTCTCTCCGACCAATAACCAATAGCAGGATCTGGAGATCCATAATGGCTCCCACATATTCAACGATGACTTAGTGATCGAATGAACCATTTACATACGATACCGATTCCCTTTGTCACGCGATATTTTACTTGTCCGAGGTTTGATCATCGGTATCTCTATACCTCGTTCAACCTCGTCTTCGACAAGTACTCTTTACTCGTACCGCGGTATGTGGTCTCTTATGAACCATTCATATGCTTGCAAGCTAATTAGACGACATTCCACCGAGAGGGCCCAGAGTATATCTATCCGTCATCGGGATGGACAATATCCCACTCTTGATCCATATGCCTCAACTCATACTTTCCGAATACTTAATCCCACCTTTATAACCACCCATTTACGCAGTGGCGTTTGATGCAATCAAAGTACCCTTCCGACATAAGTGATTTACATGATCTCATGGTCGAAGGACTAGGTAACTATGTATCGAAAGCTTATAGCAAATGAACTTAATGACGTGATCTTATGCTACGCTTAGTTGGGTGTGTCCATTACATCATTCATCAATGACATAACCTTGTTATTAATAACATCCAATGTTCATGATCACGAAACCATGATCATCTATTAATCAACAAGCTAGTTATACAAGAGACTTACTAGGGACTCCTTGTTGTTTACATAACACACATGTATCAATGTTTCGGTTAATACAATTATAGCATGGTATGCAAACATTATCATAAACACAAAGATATATTATAATAACCATTTTATTATTGCCTCTTGGGCATATCTTCAACAGTCGTCGTTGTAGAAGGCGGATGTCGACGGAGAGACCACTCCCGGAATGTACGCCGGCACCGACGTACTCCATGGGCTCGCGTTGGTGGCGGCGATACACCCGGCTATCAAGTGCTGGTGCTCGCGCGCCGCCAGCGCCTTCTTCTCCTGCTGCGCAGCCCTCCGTCCTTTCCGCTCCGCCGTCGACATCTTTCGGCGCAGACAATCTTGATGCCATTGATCATCGGTCCAGCCTTCCGGCTTCTTCTTCGGAGCCGGCGCCTTCTGCGGCTTCGCGAAGGGCGCCTTCGCCCCTTTCGTCTCATTGCCCGGCGGCTTCTTGGCCGCTTTCTTGGCCATCTTTTTGGGGGCTGTCGGCGAGAGGGTAGCGGCGGCGGGTGGATGGCGGGAGGGAGAAATGAATCGGCGGGATAGGAGGTGAAATGTGTTGGGAGGCCAGAAATGCGCGGCGGGATAGGCGCGATGTGCCGGGAGGGGCGCGATTTGGCGGGAGTGGGAGACGAATTTTTCCTGTGCCGCTGACGCGTCGGGCCCCCGTCGCTTCGCCTCGCTTTTCGTTGTGTCCGGCGTGCCCGGAGCGTCCCCTATGTAGCGGGGACGGGCTCGGGGCGCCGGACACCGTATCGGGGCGCGCCGGACAAAAAGCGGCTTTGGGGGACGCGGCTGGGAACGTTTTTTTATCCGGCGCGCCCCAAATCGCTTTGGGGGCGCTTTGGGGGACGCGACTGGAGATGCTGTTATTTACACAAAAATGCTCCACCGAATGCAAGTTAATTTTTGTTTTTATTTTGAAAAAGGGAGGTAGCATCGGCCTCTGCATCGAAACCATGCACTGCAAAGTTTTCTTGAAAAGGAAACGCAAATTGATTAACCCGAGAATCTCCCCACACATATTTACTCTAGAGGTGTGTTTGGTAGCCCAGATTAACCCAGAAATTCCCATCTCAATCGAGATTTATGAGAATTTAGGTGTTTGGTAGCCCGGGTTTCCTGTCTGGGCACTGCCCACCTCATACGAAAAAGGGCACTAAACCCTTCCTGATAAAAAAAAAAGTTTGAATCAAGCTTCACTGCTTAGCCATGTCGCATCCGCCTGAAATTTCGCTTGAACTTGCACGGATGAGAACCCCAAACCTCCCAGCGAACCATTTTCCCTAGGCCGTCTCTCTATTTGCGTGCCGATCACGCCTCGGCGTGGCCACCCGACGTGGCCTCCTTGCGCCGCCATGACAGCAAGCCATCGCCTCCATGACCGTCACCAACCACTGCCTCCTTGCGCCGCCATAGCAGCCATCCATGGCCACCCCGACGCTCCTCCAACACGAGCTGCCTCCACGCGCTGCCATGGTCGGAGTAGCCATGCGGTGGTCGGATGAACCAAGGACCTAATTGTTTTTTTTCTATCTAGGGACTTCTGTATAAAATATGGACTCAGCAGCATCTCAAGTTATATCACCCACCAAACAACATCTCGACTGGAGAATCTCTCACCAAACAAGGCACAAATTCTAAATCCAGCATAGCTAAGGCCAAGGCCAGCATGTCTAAAGCGGGGAACACAAGTTGGGGTAACCCGATCTACCAAACACACCCTAGAAAAACGCATCTGGTGTCCTATCGTGTCGTGTCTTTCGCCCATTGCATGAAACTTCACGAGTCATACACATCATGAAAAATAGGGTTTGTCTAAGTCTCATGTGACTGAAATTTTCTTAAGTCCCAATCACCCGAGAAAAGGGCAACTGCGGTTTAGAGATAAGTGCAACTATTGCACTTTTCTATCACAGAGTTGCACTTTTCAGAAAGAATACAAATCATTTCATAAAAGTGCAACCAGACGTCAAAGAGTTGCACTTTTCGGAAAAATGGAACTCGTTTCTAAAAAGTGGAACCAGATGGAGTTGCACTATTCTAAACTGCACTTTTCTCGAGTGACTTAGACTTACGAATTTAGCAAAACCATAAAAATTAAGTTTTTTTGCGGGTAATGGAAATTGTTTTTAATGAGGTGTGAACTTTCAGAGCTGTTAGGTAAACAATGTTCTGATATTCTCAGCCTATCGAGAGGCACATACAACCATTACCTCCTCTCTTTTCTGTAATGACTTCTTGTGTGGTATTGGTGATTCATTCTGCATTAGAATCAACAAAACCATTACTAGCACAAGTACAGAATGTTCATTCTGCATTAGAATCAACAAAACCATTACTAGCACAAGTACTGTTCTTGGTCTTCAGCACCTACTCTATAACTGAAAGAAATAGACTTAGTCTTTCCTGCCGTTGAAGCTAAGACCATGTCAAGACTCAAGAGTCTTCTTAATTTTGTTAAAAAAAAAAAGAGTCTTCTTAATAGTAGTGCAACAAAAGAAGCTGTTTAAGCTGCGTTCACCTGCCCAGATAAATTAAGTCGAGCCAGGAAAATAGTAGTCCAACAAAAGAAGCTGTGAAACAAATATTTTGCTGATGACAATAAACGTATTTTCTACTAGATTATCAGGAAACACCTCCAATTTGCAACAAACCCCGTGAATATGATTTAAAAAAATGAATAGAACACACACAGTGACAATACAACTCCACAAAGTGCAACGGAACAACCGGAGCATCCTAATAAATTCCTAAGAATGTACACGCTCGTACGTATTTGTTCTTCCCAGGCTCATTACATGAGACCAGGCCGTGAGTGGAATGGGAATTGGGGCGTCGTCAGCGCAGCACGGTCAAGGTTGCTCCCCTTCTTCTTCTCCTTTACCTGCTCGCTCTTAACACCTTGCTGCTTCATCTGCCTCTGCGGCTGCTTCTTCTTGCCGTCGCTGCCCGCACCGTTAATCGACGACGGCGGCGACGGTGAGGAGGAGGTGTTCTTGGGAAGCACCCTGACATCCGAAGGTCCACAGCAGAATCCCATGGCTGCTCAGCTAGCTACTTGTGCACTCCTTTCCTTCCTCAGCTGACTCTGCTCAATGTTTCAGCTTATGAAAAACTCTGCTGTTGTGTGTATCTGTTTCTGTTGAAAGAGCATGGGTTCATGACGACCTTCTTATAGGCCATCGGAAGGTACCTACACTGCTTCGCTTCGTTCTAGCACATGTTCTGATGGTGGCCCCTGCAGCTGCAACGTCGCGACGACAACGATCTCGTTATCTATCGGCAGTGACGCACGAGTGTGTTGTGGCCATTGAATTTTCTTTGTGTTGGCGAACAGTGGCGAAGGACGGAAAAAATTTAAGGTCGGGCAAACTTTAAACATAAAAAAGATTGACACACATTTGTTGAAGACATCATGCCCAAATTCTTCATGCCCAATATATTTGAAAAGTTAGCAATAGAAGCAATAATATTTATCCTTGTCCACACTATAATCGTACTGCTTATACCATTTTGGTAGAAATGGTCTGTTATCTCTATTTAGGGGGAAATTATGCTGAGATGGTTGTGTTGGACCATTCTTTAGGTAAGCAAACCTAACATCTTCTCTAACATTGGAAGCAAATTCATCAACTTGAATGCGAAGTCCAGGATCAAGTTTAATATAATCTATGAAATCAGTTATACCTCCAGCTTCTAGAATCACATGTTCCAAAGTCCGCTGATTCTCTTCCACTTCAGTTTCAACAAAATGGGTGCTCGGTTTAGAGCTATTGCTGCTCCCTAGTTCCACTTGCTCTTCATCTTGATTTGTTGTAATGTTTGCAGTCTCATCATGGGTGCTCGGTTTAGATTGACTGCCACTAGCAAGGGCTAGAAAATATCTTTTCAAATCTGCAATTGAAAATATTGAACACGTTAGTAGTCTGCCATGTCATGGAGCTCACAGTTCACAAATTTAAACTTCACTCAATTAACAAAAACTCCTAGAATTGTACCTCCCCCTTCGCTGCAGCTTTCTTCCCTTTCCTGTCCATCTTACTTCTTCTCAACCACAAAAAACATACCAAAATAAACTGTCCGGCTGTGTCAGACTCGTAGTGCGGGCGGACCAGCGGGAGGAGTGGCCGAGTGGAAACGACGTGCAGTCAGACTCGCCGTGTCAGGAGGTAGCCAGGGCGGCGGGCAGCGGCAACGAAACTCGCTGTGTCCTGTCAAGGACGAACAGCCAGAGGCGACTCGCACGATCGATCAAACATGGTATCGATCGATCGAAACAGGCGACCGGCCACGACGTTCCTGTCCACGGTCCACCACGCACGGCCCACTCCCCTTCTTTTCTTTTTTGACAAAATGAAGCTGGCCCACGCGGGAAGCAGCAGGACCATTTCGGCAGGAAGTCCTTCCAGAAGGGCCCATTTCCTCTTTTTCCTTCGTTTTTCTTCAGAAACGCAGAGAAAATGTTCAATACTGTTTGTATATTCACATATGCATATATATATATGCGATTTTTTTGCCAAAAATCAAGGTAGGGCAGCTGCCATACCTTGCCCAAAGGGGAGCTTCGCCCCTGTTGGCGAATACTACTTCATCGTTGACCCGTCACTCGACGCACAAGCGAACTTCCTTGGCAGGCAAGGTGCTCGTGTAGTCGTGTTGAAAAGGGAAATGCATTTCGGGTCATAGGTTGCATATGAACCTATTATGTGAAAAAACAATTCAAAATGTCAAAAAAATATGAAATAAAATTTCCCATGTATATCTAGACATTTAATGTTGGCACACAAATTTTCGAAAAAATGTAACATTTTTTTGTGTCCCATGTAGAAAAGACAAATTCTGATGCTTCAACATCACTATTTACTGAACATTTTTTTTGTTTTTTTATGCAAGCAACGTAAAATGTCCGTTTATCCTGAAAGTTTGTGTGAGAACATAGAATGTCCATATGTCTACGTGAAATTTTATTTCACTTTTTTTTTTTGATATTTTTGAGATGTAATATTTATGCATTTTCAATAATAGGTTCATATATACCTATGAGCCAAAACACCACCTCGTGTTGAAAAGACCATTTCTTTCTTTCACGTGTTTCCCTGTTTCTAGCAAAAGTGATTTGGTCATGTGGACTAGTATGAAGACCGGCTAATGATGTCTCGTGGGATGGACACATGAAACTTATTTTCGTCTTGTCTCGATTTTGGGGTTTCTCTTCTTGATGTCATGTTGCTATTTTGGTGCCACGAACATAACTCGGTAGTTTTCAGATTAGATCGACGTAGTGTCGCAATACTATAATAGTGTCCCTCACTTATCACTAGAAAAAAGATGTAATTACAACAGATTCTTACGCAAACTCGTCTTATTTGAGGGTACACACCGTCCGCAGATTTTACGGTTGCGATTACGAACACTACTAGGAAAAGCCTTATTGCCGGCGCACCAAAAATGGCTACTGCCGTCGCACCTGCGCCCGCCGGTGAAAACATGCCGGTGGTAATGGCTTACCGCCGGTGCACCAGCTGGTGCGCCGGCAGTAACGCGAGGTATCCCCGGCGCACCTGCCTAGTGCGCCGGCGGTAAATTATGCCAGAAAACAAAACAAAAAAATCAAATCTAGATCTAGCTCGTGAGCTGTTTGTGGTGTCGTCTCTGCGCCGGTGTAGTAGGTGCATGAGGAGGTCGGAAGATCCAGAGTTCTTGGTCTCGTCGCCGCGCCGGTGTAGGAGGAGGAGGAGTGGGGGATGTGTAGGATGGAGGTGGAGGAGGCCGGAGGAGGTCGTGCTCGTCGTTGCAGGAGGAGGCCATGCGGATAGGTCAACGGTGCAGCAGCTCGAGACATCCGTCGGTGTAGAAGAGGAGGAGGAGGTTGATGGAGCAGCAGCCGGAGGAGACCGTCGATGTAGAAGAGGAGGAGGAGGAGGAGGAGGAGGAAAAGAGAAGGAAGATGGGAAAGTGAGGACAATGGGATGGTTTGCATTATATATAGCATAGGTTACCGTCGGCGCACCTGCGCCGGCAATAATTTTTCCTATATTTTCATCGAAATCTAAAACCTGAAAAAAGTTCTGTTTCTGTTTTGAATTTTCCGAATCCAATTTTGGCCTAAGCGACCGTAGGTGGTTGAATTCGGATAGGAAAATTCACGTAGATAGATTTTGATATAAAAAAGTTTTTCATCGGAGTTCGTATGCAACCAGAAACCCCGTTTTACCGAAATATGACGCCATTTTGCATAATGTATCAAAATTCATGTTTTCAAATTTTCAATAAAACTATATGGTATAACACATATGCATCTCGAAGGATTTTTTTTTTTGAAATTTCTATCATTTTATTTTATTTTTTTCAAAACTATATGGCATAACACATGCACATTGTTTACCACCGGCGCACCACCATAGAGGCGCACCAGGGGTAAGGGGAGCCCAGATTTTTTATTTGGTCCGGACCTATTCCAAATTTATCCTCATCGCACTAAATTTTTGCTGCGCCGTCGGTATTGGACCATCACCGACGCAGTCAAAACATGGTGCGTCGGTAGTATTTATCACTGGCTGGCACCTTTTGTGGTGCGCCGGCAGTACCGCTAACAGCTATAGGCTATTTTCTAGTAGTGGAAACCCCAAGGTACTCTTATTTGGGTACTTGGTATAGAGGGATTGCAGCAACTACAACATGTGTTGGTACATGTGGTACGGTGTTTGGTGCAATTTCACTAGTGGTAACAATGATATTCTACAAAAAGCATTTTGGAATGTAAGAGAGTAAAAAAAAATATTCAGTGAGTTTCATAAGTCGCAAGTTTCCACTCAACATGTTCGACTGTGGTGTTGATGGAACTCTAAGAAGATTGTTGTCTTTGTTATGCTAGCCTTGAGCTATGCAATTTGTAATATGCTAGACAAAAGGGCTGATTTCCGTAGTTTATTCCTTTTGAGAGGAAGTACGTATATGTTGGAGGGGTGTGGTGCCACGAAGGCCTAGCAACGCCACAAAAGGCCTCACCCTATTCTCCCGATGAGCAAAGCACGAAGGTTGACTCATGCTCCACTAAGTGGTAGCCTTGAAGGTGGCAACCGAAACTTTTAGACCAAGTATGGGGCACACATCCACAACCAGAGTAGAAGCTCCCAAATGATGCGCTCGAAGCTTTAAACAAAGAAATAGATCCATGGTGACCTCACAAAGAACACTCTAAGAAACACGAAGGATTTGAGCGGTGTAACGGATCGGTACCACCGGGGAGAGTTGGCCGGTACCACCAGTACTGGTACCGGTCTGGGTTCTGATTTTTGGCGCGCGTGCGTCCAGGGTGTTCTGCGAGTTAGGAGCGCACCGCGGTACCGCATGCGGTACCAAATGCGGTGGTACCGGCCCAACCTTTTCTTTTAAATAGAGCCAAAATAAAAAAATGCAATATCTAGAGTTTTGAAACTCTGATCGACATGAAACCAATTTTGTTGGAAAGAGGACGCCAAGAGCTACCCAACAAAAAAGTCAAAATATGCTCGCCGAGGGTCTACTAAACCGGTTGTGAGCTCATATTTTCACCACAGGATGAATCAGGGATGAAAATATGGAAACTAGTGGGAGATGGTTTTCTATGAATTTTAGAGGTGCAACCCCTCGATACGAGAAACCGAGAAAATAACCAAACTCGAAAACGCAACAAGTAATCTATGCGAAATCCGTTTTCGAAGAACTAGAGCTTGTCATGGAATAACCACGAGCTCTAAACACCACATGGATAACATCCAAATAATAATCAAAAAAGATGATGCAAGGATGCAAAGGTTTGACCGTACTTCGAACGATACGATCGAGTTACTCACTCGAGAGCCTCTTGATAGAACAACGTCTAGCCTATAAACCGGTCTCCCAACTAAACCATGAGACCGGTAAGAAAGGAACCCTATCAAAAGCAAACCTTAACCTTGCGCATTTCACTTGACCTCGATGATGACGATCATGACCGCAACAAGATGGAACGTCTTTCTTGATTGTGCTTGCTTGATGAAGTCTTGCGGATTGCTGCCCCGCTCCACTATGGGAGAGCTTCTTCTTCAGTGCATCTTCACATATCCATGAACACCATATGGATGGCAAGCTTCAAGCATATGATCTCTCCGAATTAGCTCATCTTGAACTTGCACCTTATTTCTTCTTATTGCAACCTTAAAGCCAACATATGGATCAAGCATTGCCTATGGATAACTCCTACAAATATAACTCAATGCAAACTTTATTTCATAGGAATTGTCATTAATTACCAAAACCACACATGGGGGCTCCATGCTCTTTCAGCCGCCGCCCTTCATAGACCTCGCCTCCGACGACGACGAAGACGGCGGCGCCTGATTAGTTTAGATTTTACTTTTAAACTATATAAATTATGTTTGAATCATTGAAATTTCTAGCAAATTTTGCGCACTTTTTAAACTTCATGCCATTTTTTCTCTCCTCACATGGGCCAACTAGCCAGCGGACCGAATGGGTCACGCCGCTGGGCGCTCTATCCGAACAGACTGGACAGCACGACGCATCTAGTCCACGGGCCAACCCAAACGTACAGAAACTAACCGTTTGGGTCGCCGATTTGGGTCGACGCCCCTAAGGGCATCTCCAACGCGGCTACCCAAACGAACGCGTTGGGCCATCCGTTTTGGACCGTTTGGGTGGCCGCGCGGACACGCAGACAGCGCCCCGCGTCCGCGTGTCCGTTTGGGTCGCACGCTGCGCCCAACGCGGCGACCAATAAACCCGCCACGTGGTTTGTCTTCCCTGGCCGGTGCTGCGCCATGGCAGGCCTCGACGGGACAGCAATGGCGGGCGGGAGAACGCGCGGGAAACTTCCTGCACGCACCAGGGTTCCCGCGCGCGCGAAAGGGCCAAGGGCGCGCGCTCGCGCCCAAGTTTCCCGCCAAGGCCACCGGCTTTAAAAGATGGCGCGCGCGGCCTCGTAGACCTCACCCGCTCCGCCGTCCTCTCCCCTTCTACCTTCACCGGCGCCCTCTCCTCCTCCATCGCCATGCCACGCACCCTGCAGACCACGTGGGCCAAGCTCTCCCTCGCTGCCCGCGCCAGGTTCCCGCGGACGGAGGAGGATGAGCGGCAGGACGCGCGGTGGGTCGCTGATGACGAGGCGATCCGCGTCGCGGTAGAGGGGGTGGCGAAGAAGGCAGAGGACGCAGAGCTAGTGGAGGCGGCCGCGGGCGGCTGGCACGAGGCCTTCGACGGCTGGTACGAGGCCGCGGAGGAGGCACCGGACCCCGCCGCCGAGGAGGAGTCGGATGCTGTCGCGGCCACCGACGGGGAGGATGCCGCCCACAACCGCGAGATGGCGAAGCTCAACGTCGCCATGAAGGAGCATCTCGCCGAGCTCACGCGCGAGACGAGGGAGCACGAGGCCTGCGTCCGGGCCGGTCCCCGGCGTTTAGGCGACCTCATCGGCCGGAAGAACGAGCTCGTCGCTCGGCAAGCAGCCCGCCGCCTCCTACAGCTGCCCTCGCCCGACCGGCGCGCCCACGAGGAGGCTGCGGAGGCGGAGCTTGGCCGCAAAGAGCGCCGGCGTCGTCAACAGGAGAACCACGAGGCCCGGGACGCCGGCCGCGTCCGCCTGGAGGCACGGGACATGGTCGAACTCGCCGAGCGCGTTGTTTGGGAGCTCGACTCGTGGGGGAAGCGGCCCGTGACGGCGCAGGAGGGCGGACGTGAAGGACGCAAAGGAACGCCGGCGGGCGGCCGCCACTGGGCCACCTAGCTGATAAAGTTGGAGTGGAATCCTCACGCGTACAAGCCGCCCGCGTCGAGTGAAATCCACGGCCCCGGCGGCGAGTCGGCGGCGAGGCCCTACCTAGCTAGACTAGTAGTATGTACTATTAAGAAAAATGTAATATGTTTAATTTTAATGAAAAATGAAATTATGTCTCTATGACACGCGGGCCAGGAGAGGATAAGGGGTGGACGCGAGCGGCCAGCGATCGGCGTCCGCGGGCACGCAAACGCGCCCCAGATTTGGGCCGGGTTTGGGTCATTCCAAACGCAGCGACCATCCGTTTTAGGGATGAGTCCGCGCGCTGGGCCGCGGTTTTGTCCGTGTTGATCCATCCGAACGCGCGGACCCGGGATGGGTAGGCGCCGTTGGAGATGCCCTAACTCGTTGAGATCTTCTTATTTCTCTAGCGAGCACAAACTTCCAGGCCCAACCCGTTCAAGTAGATGAAGCTAACTGCTAAGCGCAGCCCAAACGCGTTCCCTGAAAGAGACCTGACCTACATACACTCCGCTGCTCCGCCGCCGCCGTCACTACACACCACTCCTCTTGCTCTGCTCCTGGGACGGAATCGAGAGCTCCCAGCCAGCCGGCGACCATGGCGGAGGCCGCAGGTGCAGCAGAAGTGGCTCCTCTCCACGGCGGCCTCCCAGACGAGATCGTGGTATGGGAGGTCCTCGTGCGACTGCCTCCCAAATCCCTCCTCCGCTGCCGTGCCGTGTGCCCCGCCTGGCGCCGCGTCACCTCCACCCGCGACTTCCTCCTCGCTCATCACGATCGCCAGCCCTCCCTCCCTCTCCTATGTGGCTACGAGCTTCTCAGCGCCTACGGCGTTTCCCTGGACGTCATCCCCTTCGACCACCGGGCTGTTGGGATTTGCCCACAATCATCACAGCCAAAACCACCGCAAGTCTAGAGCTAGGTCATTAGAAATCTTAGCCTCTCGACGAGTTCATAGTCAAAGCCTTCGGCTACCCCATTGTAACCCGATAATTTCGATAATCAAGATCAGACAAGCAGGAAGTAAGGGTTTTACCTCATCGAGGGCCCCGAACCTGGGTAAATCTCTCTCCCCATTTGTTTGGTATCCGATGTCTTGTGTCAGCCTGCAGGATTCCGTCAACCCTAAGCCCCAAAAGGTGGGCATTGCCGAGGAGCACCCTCGTCAATTGGCGCCGTCTGTGGGAAACCTGTCGATACAAGGCATGTCATCGGCAGCTCCGGTCACATCAGCAGCGTTCGTGCTGGCTTCACCAACACCTTCTAGTCCAAGAAACTCAGTTCGTTGCAGTTCCTTCAAGTTCACACCACGCGCCGAGGCCTCGCGTCCGATCTCTTCGGAGTTACGCGGCAGTATGGATGCAACCTTCGGTGGTGTCCACTTCATCATCGACTCCAGAGGATTTCTTCGACTTCCCAGTTCAAACGCGTCAAGCCTAAGGACTTCGGCTCCAGAAAACATTGTTCCACCAACAGCTTCGGTAATCTTGCCTGGCAGCGAGAGCAGCCGAAGTCGCTTTGGTAGCAGAGAGGAGCAACGGAAGAGGCGAAGGGATCTATGCCGTGAAGAAGAAGAACGAGCCGCAAGTCGCCTTCGTCAGTGTGAAAGAGGATGCTATAACACGCAATCAAGCAAGAACCGCCTCCGTACACCTTATTTATCGGCCACGGAATAGCTTGACGCACCATGTTATTTGCATTCTTATGTCGACCCAAAGGATAACATCGAGAAGGCCACTCATCTACTCAAAAAAATTCGGCAGTTCCTCGACATTCAGAAGTTCTGCGACGAGCTAAGGTCCGAGACAGAGGCAAAAGCCTGTTCGGCAACAGAAAAGGGCAGTAGCTTACAGTTACCCGAAGCAGCAGCAATATTTGCCAGAAGAAGATATCTACATACCAACCGAAGTTTACCCTGCGTCTCAAGGTCAAGTCAACATGATTCATAAGACTAGCTTTTCGAAGAGAGAAGCCAAGAAGTTTTCGCGAGAAATAAAATTCGCAGAAGTGGCTATGACAGAAGTACCCAATTATATCGACTGGTCGGATCAAAACATCCTGTTCAGCAGAGCAGATCACCCGATAGTCGTTCCAAGGCCCGGTCACGCCGCCTTAGTTCTTGAAGCACAGATTGGAGGATACAACATGAGCAAGGTGTTCATGGATGGAGGAAGTGGTCTGAACATGTTATTTGCAAGCACAATGAAGGCAATGGGATTAATGGTCGATATGCTAAATGAATCTGATACAGGCTTCCATGGCATCATCCCAACCTGACCCACTTATCCCCTTGGCAAAATTTCATTGGATGTAGTCTTCGGCACACCTAGCAATTTCAGGAAGGAGAAACTTGAGTTCGAGGTGGTCGATTGGGAATCACAGTACCACGCCATCCTCGGCAGGCCAGCGTTCGCCAAATTCATGGCGGTACCTCATTACGCATACTTGAAGTTGAAGATACCAGGCAATAATGGGACAACAATAACTGTTCACGGGAGTTTTTCTCGTTCTAATAACTGCGACAGAGATTTCCAGAAGATCGCTTCAAAGTTTGGAGTCAGGGAAGAACTTAATGCACTCGACGTTGTCACTGATCATACACAACCACCTGTCGACAATCGGAACGCAAATTCCGATGAATTTGACGTTGCCAAGGAAGCCAAGAAGCATCAAGTGCATCCCTCTGATCCGAACAAAATGGTCAACACATCGGCAGATCTTGCTACCGCATAGGAAAGCGCGCTCATCGAGTTCCTCCGTGAGCGCTGGGAAATATTTGCATGGGAACCATCCGACATGCCAGGTATTCCCAGGGAACTCACTGAGCACGCCCTCAATGTTGACCCCAAAGCTAAACCTGTACAGCAGACGTTACGTCGTTTCTCAGAACCAAAAAGAAAAGCTATTGGCGAAGAAGTTAGTCGGCTCCGCAAGGCTGGTTTTATTTGGGAGCTCAAGGAAGCCAAATGGGTAGCTAACCCAGTCATGGTGCCAATGAAAGATACGACAGTTCTTCGTATGTGTATCGATTACACAAGCCTCAATAAGCATTGCCCAAAGGACCATTTCCCGTTGCCTCGCATCGATCAAATAGTCGACTCCACAGCATGTTGCGATCGTCTCTCCTTTCTCGATGCTTACTCAGGATATAATCAGATCAAGCTAAAAAAGGAAGACCAGGAGTTAACTGCATTCATAACTCCGCATGGAGTTTACTGTTACAATGTCATGACCTTTGGATTGAAAAACGTAGGTGCAACCTATCAGCGGTGCATGCAAGCCTGCCTTGGAGAACAAATTGGCCAAAATATTGAGGTTTACATCGACGACATCGTCGTCAAAACCAGAAACGCGGCCACTCTCATCGATGATTTGAGAGAAACTTTCGACAACCTCGACAGATACAAAATCAAGTTGAATCCAAAGAAATGCTTCTTCGAGGTACCAGGAGGCCAAGTACTCGGGTACTTCATTTCAGCCAGAGGGATAGAAGCTAACCCTTTGAAAATCAAAGCTGTTCTTGACATGGAACCGCCCAAGAGTCTACAGCAGGTGCAGCAGTTGGCAGGACGATTAGCAGAACTTAGTAGACTCATTGCAAAACTGGGAGAAAAGGCCTTACCATTTTACCAGCTGATGAAGAAATCTGAGAAGTTCGAGTGGACAGCAGAGGCACGGGATGCTTTCGACAATTTAAAGAAGGTCTTGTCAACCTCTCCAGTCCTCGTGACTCCACAGGACAATGAGCCAATGCTGCTCTATATAGCTGCAACCGTACAACTTATCAGCACTGTGCTTATCGTCAAACGCGCAGAAGAAGGGAAAGTCCATGGCATGCAACGTCCCGTTTACTACCTTAGCGAGGTACTTACACCGGCAAAACAGCGATATCCTCATCACCAGAAGTTGGCATATGCCGTATGGAGGACAGCGCGCAAATTATAGCATTATTTCGCAGAGCATCCGATCATCATTGTCACCGAAGCCCCATTGAAGAACGTACTTACCAACCCAGAGGCTACAGGCAGAGTATCTCAATGGGCTATCGAGTTGGCACCGCATGATATTTCTTATGTTAACCGAACAGCAATCAAACCCCAGGTCCTTCCCGATTTCTTGGTTGATTTGATCCAATCACAAATCTCGGCAGCACCCGACATGTCGGGTTCATGGACAATGTATTTCGACAGATCTAAGCGAAGCACAGGTGCAGGGGCCGGAGTAGTACTAGTCTCGCCGCAAGGAGACAAAATGAGATATGTTCTAAGGATGAATTTTTCATTGCCAACAAATAATGAAGCAGAATACGAAGCACTATTACACGGGATGCGTATGGCCAAAGCATGTGGAGCCACTCGTCTGGATATCTATGGAGATTCAAATCTCGTGGTTCAGTAGTCGATGAATTTATGCGACGCTATCAGCGACAACATGATTGCTTATCATCAGTTGTATCAATCGATGGAGGCCAAGTTTGAAGGCTGCGAGCTAAAACACATCGGCAGAGCCAGCAACGAGGAAGCCGACACTTTGGCTAATATAGGCTCCACATGCTCCTCTATTCCAGATGGAGACTTCTATGAAGTAATTACTCAAAGGTCCATCAAAGTAAAAACTTCGGCACCTCCAGAAGTGTCGACTACTGACTCAGGGGCTATGCTCCAGGAAGCTGTCGAAGATATTACTGATAAATCTAAAAAGCAAGTTCTTCTTCTCGAGCCTTTATGGACTGAACCTTTTGTGGCATATTTGATGGAACAGCGATTACCAGATGATCCGATGGAAGCTAAACGCATCGTGCGTTGGTCTAAGGCCTTTGTCATAGTGGATGGTGACCTTTACAAGCGGAGCATCTCCGGCATCTTCCAACGGTGTATCGCCATCGACGATGGAAAAACTCTGTTACGAGAAATACACGAAGGAACCTATGGTCATCATGCAAGCAGCAGAGCACTTGTGGCCAAAGCTTTCAGAGCTGGGTTTTATTGGCCAACAGCAGCAGCTGATGCAAGAGACTTAGTTCGGAAGTGCGACCCTTGTCAACGTTTTGCACCAAAACCACATGCACCTGCCACGGATCTAATGACAATACCTTTGGCCTGGCCCTTTGCACAATGGGGGCTTCATCAAGTTGGTCCACTACCGAAATCAACGCCTGGTGGTCATACTCATCTATTGGTAGCAGTTGATAAATTCACCAAATGGATCGAGGCCATACCAGTCACTAATCAGACAGCCAAAACAACTGTCAAATTTTTCAAAGGAATAACTTGTCGTTTTGGTGTGCCTCATAGCATCATTACAGACAATGGAACTAATTTTGATTCTAAGGAATTCCATCACTTCTGCGACAGCAATGGTATCAAGCTCAAATTTGCTTCGGTTGCGCATCCTCGGACCAACGGGCAAGTAGAAAGGATCAATGGCCTAATATGCGATGGCATTAAAAAGCGCCTTACGGGTGCAGCCGGAGCTTGGGTCGAAGAGTTATCGTCAGTACTCTGGAGTTTACGGACTACACCAAATAGGTCAACGCAATATACTCCATTCTTCCTTGTTTACGGAGCCGAAGCAGTTCTGCCAGCCGACGTTCGTTTTGAAGCACCTTGGGTGGCTGCATATACAGAGGCAACCTCTGTTCACGCACTACAAGATGTTGTGGATCTTCTTGATGAGGCTCGAGACATCGCCTTACCCAGCACAGCATTATATCAGCAGGCAATATGGAATTACCACAGTCGAAGAGTTCGCACTCGAAGCTTTAGCATTGGCGACCTAGTACTACGGCTGAAGCAAGAAAGATCCTTGAAACTTGAATCTCCATGGGAAGGACCGTGAAAGGATCGTATGCCGCACCTAGAGGGGGGGCGAATAGGTGCTAACCAATTTTTAGTTCTTTTTCAATTTAGGCTTGACACAAAGGTAAATTCTCCAGATATGCAACTATGTGAATTTACCTATATGACAAGGTCAACTACTGAGCAATATATAGCAAGACAATATATAGGGGAGATAATAGGATAGAGGTAACCGAGAGTGGAGCACGCGGAGACACAGAGATGATTCCCGTAGTTCCCTTCCTTTGCAAGAAGGTACGTCTACGTTTGGAGGAGTGTGGTCGCTACGAAAGCCAGACCAACGCCACGAAGGCTTCACTCAGGTCTCCTGTGAGCAACGCCACGAAGGCCTAGCCCACTTCCACTAAGGGATTTCCTCGAGGCGTAAACCGGGCCTTTACAAGGTTGTTGGGGCACACATCCACAACCAAATTGGAGGCTCCCAAAATCTGTAACAACACAACAATCAACAAGAACACATTAACCACAAACAACTAGGGATTCCAAAGAGGAACACTAGCAAGGGGGCCCTGAACAAAATGAGGGGGAAATGCAAATCGCTTTGGTGAAGATGTAGATCGGGGTCTTCTCCTTCGATTCTCCCAAGCTCAAGAGATTTGGGTGGTTAAGGGAGGAGATCTGACGATTTTGGTGTTCTTGGTGGCTCAGCAATGGTGGAACAAGTCTTGAGGGTTTGAGCAACTTTTCAAGGTAGGGGAAGGGTCCCTTATATACCCCTCCACCAAATCTGCCCGTTGGGACATCTTCAGCGGCAGTGCCGGCCCTGAGACGGCAGCAGTGCCGGCCCCTGACATTAGGTCACAGCTAGTCGACAGAGGTGGCCGGCAGTGCCGAGGTGCAACCACCGGCAGTGCCGGGGTGCATCCACCGGCAGTGCCGGCCCTTAACCACCGGCAGTGCCGGCCACTGGATGATTTCTGCAACACTCTTTTCTCCTTTTTGAGGGGATCGAGATTATCAGTCGTGGTACCTTTTCTTTATCTGTCACACACTTAGCACATAGTTAGATTGTCACCGGTGTTGTTAACAAACACGCAAAACCCTAGAGATCATGAAATGTTCTTTCAATCTCCCCCTTTTTGGTGTTTGATGACAATACCGGGATTTAGCAAATAGAGAGCAAGAATAGCATAGTGTTTCAATAAGAGAGAAGCTCCCCCTAAATGTGTGCATACAGGAATTTTGTGTTTGAATACATATGCACATATTAGGTACAGAGCAACTATAACCATCAGGGTATAGGCAACACAATGCTAACAAAACATATATGATAGATAATAGACAGATGGATATAAAAGTTGAGATGTAGTGATCATACCCTTTCATAAAGATATACTCAACTATGTAGAATCTCAAACTCCGAGTCTCATGATCATACCATGCGTCAATTTGAGATATATCCATAGTCAGGTTGAGATATATACTGATCATACCATTTCATAACGACAATCTCAACCATATCGAATTCTGAAATCCATAACAATATGTCTTGCCACCACACATAGAACAGAGTTTTAAAAACCAAGAAACAAATGATAAAGTTCAACATAAGCACAAATGATAAAAGGAGGACACAAGCTTTAAAGACATGGTAAACGCATATGCTTGTGCCTCAACCCGAGCAAATCCCGTGCAAGTCCTAATAGACCTTCTTCTCCCCCTTTGGCATTAAAACACCAAAAAGGAGAAAAGAAGCGATGCTACAACGTCCCATGGAAGCTCAGATATCTTCGGAACGGTCGGAGGATTCTTCCGTCTTGTCGTCGTCTTCGGACTCGGCGGGCTCAGGCTCACTGTCTTCATCATCACTAGCAAGACGCTGTCGGCGAGAAGGACCGGGTAGCCCAAGCTGCTCAAACTCAGTCACATTGCCATGCTTTGACAGCCACTCTTCCTTAGGAGTAATGACCTCTTCTGATCCGCTCTCAACAGGAATCTCCAATTTGCGTATAATGAGCTTGGTGTTCCTCCTCTCCATCTTTCTTTCCCTATGAGCTTGGTATTGACGCCTGTTGATGTCAGACTTGAGACAAAACATCTTGGCAAGATTGGCCTCAATACGAGCAAACCATCCACTGTCAGCAGGGGGGACATACTCCATATTAGAGTCTTCTTCAGCGGATTCTTCGTCAGCAGGAAGACGAGCAGGAAGGGGATGATTCTTGACCTTGAGATCCTTGTGTTTGTGAGGCAAATAGTTAACATCATCAAGGAGATTACCATACCCAGCATTATCCCAGCGAGAGCAAATGAAATACATGAAGTAGGGTGAAAACACCGGAGACTTGCGAGACATGATGCAAGACCAAAACTCCTCCCACAGATAATCCATCACATCAAGCTGAAGGCCGGTGCCACGGTGCTGGTGAGTGAAACACAGAAGATTTCCAAGATAGCCATATATCTGATCAACGCAGCCAACCTTGGGATTGAGGACCTCTCTGTAAATGCGAAGAAGAATGTCATACACTGGGCGAAGAAACTTCTGAGAGCCATACACCACTTCGCCTTCAAGATAGAGATCAGCCAGAAGAGACTTATCAATGGGCTTTGGAGAGTTGTGGCCCCGGAAGTATCCTTCCGTGTTGTCAGAAAGCACTGGATAGCCAAGACACTCTGCAAACTGACCCCAGGTGCCATGCAATATGCGACCCTCGGTCATCCAAGTCATAGTCTTGGCCTCATCATTATCAACATACACAGTGGCAAAGAATTGTCCAATAACATCAACACTGTACGGGTGATGAAACTTCATCAGGGGGAAGAGACCAAGGTACTCACAAATCTCCCGGGCTTCTGCAAAATACTGAGCATGCTTGTCCATGTGAGCAAAGTTGATGTGATGCATAGGAGCAACACGGTAGGTGGCCTCAGCATAGATATCCAAATAGATCTTCTCTTGATATTTAGTCCAGAATAACTCAGAACAGTTGGTGGCCTTAGGTGTGATATAGACATTTGTCTGACGCAGTCGAGCATACTCATGATCAGGCCACTTCCCAATAGGTGTGCCTTGCAGCCTTTTGATGATGAGGTGGCGAGGTTCAGTTTCAGCCATTCCCTTCTCCCGACGAGATGCCTTCTTCACCGGTAGGATTTCAGCTTCAAAGTCTCCAGGAATAGCCCGTTTCCCTGAGTTCTGACAGTGTGAACCACCTGCACCCGAGACAGCAATGGACAGAGGGAAATGAAGATAGAGTACACTAAATGAATGAAAAACTGACAGTCAGTGCATTACGAATGAATTGTTCAAGATACAATTGTAGAGGCTAGGGTGGATCTGGCAGCATCATCGCCGGCAGTGCCGAGGTGATATGGGCGGCAGTGCCGGCCCAACCGGCAGTGCCGGGTTGCAGAGGGCGGCAGTGCCGGCCCAGCGGTAGTGCCGCTAAGTAATGGCCGGCGGTGCCGGTCAAGCCTGAAACACGCCAGATCCGCTGAAGACTCACACATTGTGTCTCAAAAATTCATCAGAGCAATGCAAGGGACTATCTACCTCCATGGTAAAGTTTTCGGAGCAAATCCTCCAGCCATCTATCTTCTAGGCAAGTCAACCCAGCCTAGAGAGGGAGAGAGAAGGAGGAGAAGCTTACCGGAGGAGGAAGCCATGGAGGAGGGTGGCCTGCCCAAGCCCAGCCGACCAGGGGTCGAGGGAGGACTCGGGACGGCGGCTTGAGGGCTGGGGCGGCGTCGGCGGCGGCTGGGGCTGGGGCGTCGTGTGGGAGGAGAGGGGCACGGGGGAGGAATGGGGCAGTTGCCCTAACTCCCCCAGGGCCCGTCACTTTGACCCCACCCGACAGCGGCAGTGCCGCCCAACCGTTACCGGCAGTGCCGGGGTGCCACCACCGGCAGTGCCAGCAAACCCGCCCCAAGCCCAAAACCCTTGAAAAAATTTCAGAGATTTAGTGTATTAAGAGTGGAATGTTTTCTTAGGTAAGGTGGGGCTTAGGATAGAATGATCACACTGTTGATGGTACATTATCACCCATATTTGCAAACATTGCAAATAAAGACCAAACATGAGTGATTTCCCATAAGAACATATAAAAGTCAAATCAAATCCATGAAAGATCCAAATAACTCCAACTCTTCACAAAGAAGAGTGTGGTGGCCTAGGCCACCATGTATGAGTGTTATGGTATGGCACCGCGAAGATATATCTTGGGCCCAAAACCAATACTCGTCATTGAAGCTCACATATCAACATATGATATAAAGAGAATGATTTCTTATTATCGGCATTATGGGGGGAGGGATAGCTCAATAGTTTAAACCGCACTCCCCCTATTTTCATGCCCACATCTAAACCAAATAAAGTTTTGAGAGGAAGGTGTGTTTGCAAGATGGTCAAGCTATACTCCTTGAATCAATGATATTTAGCTCATTCCTCAAATAGCAAAATCTTGCTTCATCAAGAAGCTTCGTGAATATATCGGCGAGTTGATCTTTGGTTGGAACATAGCATAGCTCAATATCACCACGGGCAACATGATCCCTAATGAAATGATTCCGGATCTCAATATGCTTCGTTCTTGAATGTTGCACCGGATTATAGGCAATTTTGATGGCACTTTCATTGTCACATAAAAGAGGCACTTTGTCACAAGTGACACCGTATTCCCTTAAAGTTTGCCTCATCCATAACAATTGAGTGCATCCACTTGTGGCGGCAACATATTCGGCTTCGGCGGTGGAGAGAGATATACAATTTTGCTTCTTAGAAGACCAACATACCAAGGACCTACCAAGAAATTGGCAAGCCCCGGAAGTTGATTTCCTATCATCCTTGTCTCCCGCCCAATCCGCATCCGTGTATCCATTAAGAAAGAAACTTGAGCCTTTAGGATACCAAAGACCATATCTTGGGGTATCAACCAAATATCGAAAGATTCTTTTGAGAGCCATCATGTGGCTCTCTTTAGGAGAAGCCTGATACCTTGCACACACACCAACACTCAACACTATGTCCGGTCTAGATGCGCAAAGGTAAAGCAAGGATCCAATCATGGAGCGATATACCTTTTGATCCACCTCTTTACCATTGGGATCTAGTGCAAGATGACATTTGGTAACCATTGGAGTGGCTACACCCTTCATGTCCGTCATCTTGAACCTCTTGAGCATGTCTTGGAGATATTTTGCTTGATTGATAAAAGTCCCTTCTCTCAATTGCTTGATCTCAAAACCAAGAAAGAACCTCATCTCTCCCATCATAGACATCTCAAACCTATCTGTCATAAGCTTTGAAAATTCATCATTGAAAGCTTTGTTAGTAGAGCCAAAGATAATATCATCAACATATAATTGGCAAATGAAAAGCTCCCCATTGACCCTCTTAGTAAAAAGAGTGGGATCGATTAGCCCAACATCAAACCCACGGTCTATCAACAATTCCTTAAGGTGCTCGTACCAAGCTCTAGGAGCTTGTCTGAGACCATAAAGTGCTTTATCAAGCTTATAGATGTGGTTAGGAAAGTCGGGATCCTCAAAACCCGGGGGTTGCTTAACATAAACCTCTTCATGCAAAGGACCATTAAGAAATGCACTTTTCACATCCATTTGTTGTAACTTAAAATTATGATGTGATGCATATGCAAGAAGGATACGGATGGACTCAAGGCGAGCCACGAGAGCATAAGTTTCTCCAAAGTCAATTCCTTCAATTTGAGAGATACCTTGAGCTACCAATCTTGCCTTGTTCCTTACAACAATTCCAAACTCATCTTGCTTGTTCTTGAATATACATTTAGTGCCTATAACATTGCGGCACTCCTTTGGCTTCTCTACTAAAGTCCATACTTTGTTGCGCTTGAAGTTATTGAGTTCATCGTGCATAGCTTCCAACCAATCCGGATCTTCAAGAGCTTCAAATACTTTCTTGGGTTCCACTAAGGAGATATAAGCATGATGATTGCTAAAGTTAGCCAATTGCCTTCTTGTGGAAACTCTTCCTCTAACATCACTTAGGACCTTCTCATGAGTGTGTTCAAGAATTTCCAGGTTCCTATCTCTTCTTGCAAGACGACGGGCCTCGATCTCCTCCTTGGTTCTTCTAGGCCTTGGAGGTTTCACTTGATCAACTTGATCGTTTGGGTCCCCGTCTTGACCTTCAACTTGAGCTTCCTCAATTTCTTGAGAGTGCTCATCATCATGTGCTTGATCTTGGACATTATTCGGTGAGAGGAGAATATTGAATGGATACTCATCGGATCCATCATGAATCCTAGATTGATCTTGTCCTTGATCTTGCACACTAGAGGGAGGGTTTTGTTCTTGTTCTTGGGTTGGTGCATCATTAGCTTCAAGAGATGGAGTTTGTTGATGTTGTGAAGATGAGGGCTCCACCATGGTAGAGCATAGTCCTTCCCGAGACGCCACACCGTGTCCCTCAATGGGGCGGAAAAATCCCACACCCATTCTTACTATGGCATCTTGAGGTATTTCATCACCTGCACAAACATCAACTTGCCCCACTTGGGAGACATCATTTTCCTCGAACTTCACACTACAAGATTCGATGATAATCTTGGAAGATATATCAAAGACTCTATAAGTGTGAGATTCGGCACCGTAACCAACAAATATACCCTACAAAGCTTTAGGAGAAAATTTAGATAAACGAACTCCTTTGATTTTATAGAAACACTTACACCCGAACACCTTGAAGTATGAGATATTAGGCTTGTTCCCGGTGAGTATTTCATATGGAGTCTTGTTCAAGCCCTTACGGAGATAGAGCCGGTTAGAAGAATGACAAGCGGTGGACATGGCTTCGCCCCAAAAATTATAGCGAGATTTGTACTCCGCCATCATAGATCTTGCCATATCCATAAGAGTTCGGTTCTTCCTCTCCGCAACACCATTTTGTTGAGGGGTGTATGCAACGGAATATTGATGTCTTATCCCCTCATCACTAAGAAAATCATTGAGTGTGTAGTTCTTGAACTCGGAGCCGTTGTCACTTCTTATTGCCAATATAAGGAGGTTGTGTTGACGTTGCACCTCGGTGGCAAAGTCAATGAAGATTTGTTGAGTCTCATCTTTCTTCTTGAGAAAGTAGACCCAAGTATATCTTGAATAGTCATCAACAATCACCAAGCAATGTTTCTTCGCACCAAGACTTGCATGAGTGGTAGGACCAAAGAGATCCACATGAAGGAGCTCCAAGATCCTCTTGGAAGAGATAATAGTCTTGCTTGGGTGCGGAGAGTCATGCATTTTGCCTTCAACAAAAGCCCTACAAACATGATCTTTGGCAAAAGAAACATTGTCCATTAGTCCCACAATATGGTTCCCCTTGTGAAGACTTTGCAAAGTTCTCATGTTGACATGGGCCAAGTGGCGATGCCACAACCAACCCACATTCGCCTTTCCGAATAGGCACATCACACTTGACGTGGTGGCCCCCGAGAAGTCCACCACATACAAGTTGTGTTCGTGATACCCAACGAAAGCAACTTTTAGAGTCTTGCTCCACAAGAGGACCACAATATCATTATCAATAAAGACGGCGAAACCCATCTTGCCAAGGGCGGAAATGGACAATAAATTGTAACCAAGGGTTTTGACAAGCATGACATCCACAAGAGTAATGTTGTGTGCAACCACAACCTTGCCAAAACCCAATACCTCGGATGTTGAATTATCGCCAAAGGAGACGGTGATATCAAGAAGGTTACGCCTCAACTCCTTGACGAGATTCTTGCCGCCGGTCATATGACTTGTGCATCCACTATCAAGCACCCATTTTGAACCTCCGACGGCATAGTCCTACATGAGATCAATTCTTGGATTTAGGTACCCATTTTTCAATGGGTCCTCTTTTGTTAGCAACAAGGGTCTTTGGGACCCAAATAGACCAAGCAATATAACCATCATAAGGGCCAACATATTTTGCATACATATCACCATAATAATCTTTAAATAAAACATAGTGAGGGTTAGCAATTCCCGCGTTATCATCATTAATGGATTTGGCCTTTGGGGCATCACCATTAGTGATAACTTTCTTCCTTTCTTGTACGGGCTTGGCCTTCTTCTTGTTTGCCTTCTTTGCCTTGGCATTAAAGCCAAGGCCCTCCTTCCCATTGTTTTACCTTTGCTTACTCAAGAAGTCATCCAAATACAATTTACTTTGGGAAGAGGAGGCCTTAGCAAGTTCATCCTTCAACCTAGCATTTTCCTCAACAATATTTGCATGATCACAAGAAGAGGTAGAGGAGCTAGGCACATCATATTTAGTAAGCCTAATTTGAAGTTGCTCATTAGACTTGGAGAGGAGAGAGTATTCACTCTTCAAAGCTTTGTGAGCCTTGTCTAGTTCATCTAGATCTTTCACAAGTTTCTCATGATCAACACCAAATTTGCCCTTTTCCTTTTTAAGCACTTTTTCTTTAGCCCTAGCAAGCTCTCTTTCTTTAGTAAGCTTAGCAATTTCATCTTGAGGCTCTTCAAGAGTTTCTAGCCTCTCTTCAAGAGAAGCTATAGTTTCTTGTCCTTCCTCAAGGGCATTTTTTAGAGCGGCTATTTCAAGAGAATCCTCTCTTTCTATTTGACATTTTTTTATCAAGAGTATCATCTAGTTGTGCTAGACGAATCATGAGAGCCGAAACATGCTTTTTAGTGTCACCTTTCAAGTTAAGAATGAACTCATCGAAATCAAGCATTTCTTGTTTCATTTTTAAGCTAGCATGATCAACCCCTAGAGCATTTGAAATGTTAGGCATAGAGGAGTTAGGGGATGATACCTCGGAAGATTTGGCCATGAGGCAACTTTCTTCCTTCAAGTGAATAACCTCATTGGGGGATTCAATTGGTGATGAAGAGTTGGTGGAGAGGGAAGCAAGAGCAACCAACCCATTGGAAGTTTCATCTTCTTCTTCATCATCATCATTCCCGGATGTGTATTCTTCTAGAGTTGATAGCACAATAGATGTATCCAAGGAGGACCTTGCCATGAAGCAATGTGCATTTTTGATGTGAGGTTTCTCATTGGGGGATTCAAAGAGAGATGAAGAGGGAATATTGGTGGTGGCAATGGCGGCCACTTCCTTTGAGGTCTCTTCTTCATCACTACTACTATCATTGTCATCGGAAGAATACTCTTCCTTAGTCATTAGCACAATCTTGAAGGCCTCTTGTCCTTCTTATTCTTGTTGTAGAATTTCTTGTTGGGGCCCTTTGAATCTTTGCTCTTGTCCTTAGGAATGAGCCTTCCACCACGAGTTTCTCTATGCTCATAGGGACATTGGGCGATGAAATGGTTCTTGTCACCACAATTGTAGCAAGATCTTGATCTTGGGCCCGAGCTCTTGAACCCACTTGAGTTGTTTCTCTTGATGTTATCTTCCTTTGCCTTGGATGGATCAACCCAAAAGGTTTTTGCATGGAATGCCATGTGGTCATTATAGTGGTATTCCAAATCTTCCGGATAGGACATGCTCCAAGATGTCCTATATGGTTCTTGAGTGTTCACTTCTTCCATGGTATTGACCGTCAAGGCAAGGTTTGTACCTCTTGCCATTCCAATAGCACGATTGCGAGAATCTTGACAGTTTTGTTCGGCCACCTTGAGAGCTTGCAACTCGTGCACCACTTGTTGGGAGGTGAGAGAAGGATAGCTTTCTCTCCCAAAGAGACTCTTGACATCAATGGGTTCAAAAGGCATCATGCAATCAATATACTTGTCCTTGATCCAAAAGTCATCAATATGTTGGGCACCCACATTCTGAAAAGCATCGGCAACGGTGATAAGCCTTCTATACATCT
Organism: Lolium rigidum; assembly: GCF_022539505.1. NCBI lineage: Eukaryota > Viridiplantae > Streptophyta > Magnoliopsida > Poales > Poaceae > Lolium > Lolium rigidum. Next base: position 5,200,492 of record NC_061513.1, read on the forward strand.
CTTGATGATCTTCATCCGGCAACCTCATGAATCCTTTGGCTTGGTTCCGAAGAGCACTATACTTGTTTCTCTTCATGCTTTCACTTCCCATGAAGCTTATGGCCAAGCCCTCCCAAGCTTCCTTAGCGGTTGTGAATTTCCGAACAAGGGCCAAGTCCTTTGTCCCCACACTAGTTTGAATCATGTGCAAGGCAATGGAGTTGAGTTGGTTATCAACCTCTTCTCTTCTAGTCAACCTGTCGGGGTTGTAAGGCTTGTAACCTTCCAAGATGATTCTCCAAAGTTCATTGGAGGCACTGCAAACATGAGAGCAAAACTCAAATTGCCATGTACTAAAATCTTGATCATTAAACTTGGGTGGATCACCCCTAGTGTTTATATGAGGATGGGGAACCGGAATATCGGGAGAGCGGAAAGGTGGAGCCACGGCATTGTAGCTCGCACCCGCACTTGTTGCCCTAGGAGAAGCATTGGGGTTTTTATTTTTGTCTAAGTGATCACCATCCAAGGGCTTGCTAGAGGAGGGTAAGACCAAAGCATCTCCCTCTTCTAACGCACCCTTGTCCCTTTCCTCTATGACGGGGATGGCGGGGGGAACCGGCGACATAAGCCCGGAAATCATTATCCTTAGACTTTCCATTTGAGCTTCCATGGAGGACCTCAAGGATGTTTCCATCGACTTGAGATCATCCATGGAGACCTGCTTAGCGGCCCCTTCCGCACCTTCCTCGTCTGGCATACTCTTAGGCGGTTAAGCCCGAAATAAGAGCCGAGGCTCTGATACCAATTGAAAGGATCGTATGCCGCACCTAGAGGGGGTGAATAAGTGCTAACCAATTTTTAGTTCTTTTTCAATTTAGGCTTGACACAAAGGTAAATTCTCTAGATATGCAACTATGTAAATTTACCTATATGACAAGGTCAACTACTGAGCAATATATAGCAAGACAATATATAGGGGAGATAATAGGATAGAGGTAACCGAGAGTGAAGCACGCGGGGACACATAGATGATTCCCGTAGTTCCCTTCCTTTGCAAGAAGGTACGTCTACGTTTGGAGGAGTGTGGTCACTACGAAAGCCAGACCAACGCCACGAAGGCTTCACTCAGGTCTCCTGTGAGCAATGCCACGAAGGCCTAGCCCACTTCCACTAAGGGATTTCCTCGAGGCGAAAACCGGGCCTTTACAAGGTTCTTGGGGCACATATCCACAACTAAATTGGAGGCTCCCAAAATCTGTAACAACACAACAATCAACAAGAACATATCAACCACAAACAACTAGGGATTCCAAAGAGGAACACTAGCAAGGGGGCCCTCAACAAAATGAGGGGGAAATGCAAATCGCTTTGGTGAAGATGTAGATCGGGGTCTTCTCCTTCGATTCTCCAAAGCTCAAGAGATTTGGGTGGTTGACGGAGGAGATCTGACGATTTTGGTGTTCTTGGTGGCTCAGCAATGGTGGAACAAGTCTTGAGGGTTTGAGCAACTTTTCAAGGTAGGGGAAGGGTCCCTTATATACCCCTCCACCAAATCTGCCCGTTGGGACGTCTTCAGCGGCAGTGCCGGCCCTAAGACGGCGGCAGTGCCGGCCCCTGACATTAGGTCACAGCTAGTCGACAGAGGTGGCCGGCAGTGCCAGGGTGCAACCACCGGCAGTGCCGGGGTGCATCCACCGGCAGTGCCGGCCACTGGATGATTTCTGCAGCACTTTTTCTCCTTTTTGAGGGGATCGAGATTATCAATCGTGGTACCTTTTCTTTATCTGTCACACACTTAGTACATAGTTAGATTGTCACCGGTGTTGTTAACAAACACGCAAAACCCTAGAGATCATGAAATGTTCTTTCAGACCGTTCATCGTCACTGAAGTCATACCAGGAGGAGCTTATCGCCTCAAGAATCCTACTTCGGGAAAAGATGTTGGGAACCCATGGAACGTTGCACACTTGCGATGATTTTATGCATAGAAATCGACCTTTTTCTTTATTACATGAAGGCTTCTTAGCCTGTTACATATTATGAAATCTCTTCACTCGAACAAATGTTCGGGCCTCTTTTATCGACTACTACTCCCATCGAGAGCTTCGGCTAAATTACACGTCATAAGCCTATCCGGCAATACTCGGGGACTGCAAAGAATTATTACAATGTCGATAATTAATTAATACTCCCATCGGGAGCTATGGTTATCGACACATTGTGGTTTTTCCGGGAATACTCGGAAATCATAAATATTTATCAAAAAATAAATTCCATCCAAGCCTCAAATAAATTTACGAGTGCTGCAGTTGATGGAAACAATACAACTTACAAAAGGCTCATACCGGTGCACCGTGTTACGAAGCCAAATTAAAAAAGCGCCTAAATCCCTCGTTTATTCGAAGGGTGTCGCTCTTACAAAACATACAAAGCGACTCTGCAAAAATTGCAATTACAACGGGGTCGTCGAGTGAGCAAACTGACCTGATCACTTAGTTGCCTTCGACAAAATATTTCAGCTGGACTTACAGTTCAACAAATCATAATGATGTTTAAAAAGAACATCAAATACATACAGTATTACTTCTTGCAACGCAAGGTTATCATAAAAGGGAGAAGTTCCTTACAAAACTTTACTATGTACAAGAATACTTAAAATTTATATCATGGCAAGGTCCCTTGATCTTCCTGATTCTTCAAATCTCTTTCAGTACCTGCTTCCATCCTAGAGACAATAATATAAGCAGGATGCCTAGCTATGGGATAATATTGATCTAATCTTCTAGATCCATGGTCTGATGGCATGCTAAAACTGAAGCAAGTGCAAGCTCGGCTACAGCAAGAAGTTCTTTGCGCACCAACGATCGAATTCTAGTCGGAGTCTTGAATCGATTGAATAAAGCAGTCAAAGTTTCGGGTGCTGGATCCAATGGAAACATGGTTTTCCATACCATGATTAGATGAGCATGGTACTTGTCAAAATAATAGTGAACTTTCTCAGCTCGGTACTCGAATTTTGCCATGATTACGGCCTTCGACTGACTGGACCACAGTTCACACTTCGGGTGAGTAATGTCGGTCATTGATGCAATCTTCTCATGGATTCGCCTATTCTCTTCTGATTCATCGGAAGCAACGACTTTTGAAGAGAAAGAACAAGTTAGCAGAGGATTATTCACAGAAATATCAAGTAAAAATGGCTGACTGCTTACAGCTTAAGCTCTCGGTAGCCACACGAAGACGGTCTAAAGCATGTTGTTCGACCGCAGCAGCAATTTCGCTCTTCTTCTTCACCAAAGCTGCCATAGTATGAAGGCTAGTTATGTCTTTATTCAGTCGAGAAATTTGATCGCGCAAGCGGCGTACAAGCTCCGATTCTTCAACAGCAGAAGAATTCAAAGAACTTTCGACACGAAAAGAAGTCAAAGGAATCTGCAACAAAACATTTAATATACATTCTCAGAAGGACATCGATAAAAGGCGGAAAACTCCCATCGGGAGCGCACAAAATATTTCATTCAAAAGACTGTTAAATGCTGACAACAGAGCCAACTTAATTCAGTACAGGTTAGAACTTGAATGTATCCGGGTGATGGCGTGTAACTCACACGTTTGTTGGGAACCCCAAGAGGAAGGTATGATGCGCACAGCAGCAAGTTTTCCCTCAGAAAGAAACCAAGGTTTATCGAACCAGGAGGAGCCAAGAAGCACGTTGAAGGTTGATGGCGGCGGGATGTAGTGCGGCGCAACACCGGAGATCCCGGCGCCAACGTGGAACCCGCACAACACAACCAAAGTACTTTGCCCCAACGAAACAAGTGAGGTTGTCAATCTCACCGGCTTGCTCGTAACAAAGGATTAACCGTATTGTGTGGAAGATGATTGTTTGCGAGAGAAAACAAGTAAAACAAGTATTGCAGCAGATTTGTATTTCAAGATTAAAGAATGGACCGGGGTCCACAGTTCACTAGAGGTGTCTCTCCCATAAGATAAAAGCATGTTGGGTGAACAAATTACAGTCGGGCAATTGACAAATAGAGAGAGCATAACAATGCACATACATGTCATGATAAGTATAGTGAGATTTAATTGGGCATTACGACAAAGTACATAGACCGCCATCCAACCGCATCTATGCCTAAAAAGTCCACCTTCAGGTTATCATCCGAACCCCTTCCAGTATTAAGTTGCAAAGCAACGGACAATTGCATTAAGTATGGTGCGTAATGTAATCAACAACTACATCCTCGGACATAGCATCAATGTTTTATCCCTAGTGGCAACAAGCACAACACAACCTTAGAACTTTCTCGTCACTGTCCTGTGTGTCAATGCGTGCATGAACCCACTATCGAGCATAAATACTCCCTCTTGGAGTTAAGAGCAAAAACTTGGCCGCAGCCTCTACTAATAACGGAGAGCATGCAAGATCATAAACAACACATATGTAATAACTTGATAATTAACATAACATGGTATTCTCTATCCATCGGATCCCGACAAACACAACATAGAGTATTACAGATAGATGATCTTGATCATGTTAGGCAGCTCACAAGATCCAACAATGAAGCACAATGAAAAGAAGACAACCATCTAGATACTGCTATGGACCCATAGTCCAGGGGTGAACTACTCACTCATCACTCCGGAGGCGACCATGGCGGTGTAGAGTCCTCCGGGAGATGAATCCCCTCTCCGGCAGGGTGCCGGAGGAGATCTCCGGAATCCCCCGAGATGGGATTGGCGGCGGCGGCGTCTCTGGAAGGTTTTCCGTATCGTGGTTTTTCGCATCAGGGGTTTCGCGACGGAGGCTTTAAGTAGGCGGAAGGGCGGAGTCGGAGGGCTGACGAGGGGCCCACACCATAGGGCGGCGCGGGCCCCCCCTCTGGCCGCGCGGCCCTATGGTGGCGGCGCCTCGTCGCCCCACTTCGTATCCCTTTCGGTCTTCTGGAAGGTTCGTGGCAAAATAGGACCCTGGGTCTTGATTTCGTCCAATTCCGAGAATATTTCGTTACTAGGATTTCGAAACCAAAAACAGCAGTAAAACAAAGAATCGGCACTTCGGCATCTTGTTAATAGGTTAGTTCCGAAAATGCACGAATATGACATAAAGTGTGCATAAAACATGTAGGTATCATCAATAATATGGCATGGAACATAAGAAATTATCGATACGTCTGAGGCGTATCAGCATCCCCAAGCTTAGTTCTGCTCGTCCCGAGCAGGTAAAACGATAACAAAGATAATTTCTGAAGTGACATGCCATCATAACCTTGATCATACTATTTGTAAACATATGTAATGAATGCAGCGATCAAAACAATGGTAATGACATGAGTAAACAAGTGAATCATAAAGCAAAGACTTTTCATGAATAGTACTTCAAGACAAGCATCAATAAGTCTTGCATAAGAGTTAACTCATAAAGCAATAAATCAAAGTAAAGGTATTGAAGCAACACAAAGGAAGATTAAGTTTCAGCGGTTGCTTTCAACTTGTAACATGTATATCTCATGGATAATTGTCAACATAGAGTAATATAACAAGTACAATATGCAAGTATGTAGGAATCAATGCACAGTTCACACAAGTGTTTGCTTCTTGAGGTGGAGAGAAATAGGTGAACTGACTCAACATAAAAGTAAAAGAAATGTCCTTCAAAGAGGAAAGCATCGATTGCTATATTTGTGCTAGAGCTTTTATTTTGAAAACATGAAACAATTTTGTCAACGGTAGTAATAAAGCATATGAGTTATGTAAATTATATCTTACAAGTTGCAAGTCTCATGCATAGTATACTAATAGTGCCCGCACCTTGTCCTAATTAGCTTGGATTAACACGGATTATCATTGCATAACATATGTTTCAACCAAGTGTCACAAAGGGGTACCTCTATGCCGCCTCGTACAAAGGTCTAAGGAGAAAGTTCGCATTTGGATTTCTCGCTTTTGATCATTCTTCAACTTAGACACCCATACCGGGACAACATAGACAACAGATAATGGACTCCTCTTTAATGCATAAGCATGTGGCAACAATTAGTGTTCTCATATGAGATTGAGGATATATGTCCAAAACTCGAAACTTCCACCATGATTCATGGCTTTAGTTAGCGGCCCAATGTTCTTCTCTAACAATATGCATGCTCCAACCATTAAGGTGGTAGATCTCTCTTACTTCGACAAGACGGACATGCATAGCAACTCACATGATATTCAACAAAGGGTAATTGATGGCGTCCCCGTAAACATGGTTATCGCACAACAAGCAACTTAATAAGAGATAAAGTGCATAAGTACATATTCAATACCACAATAGTTTTTAAGCTATTTGTCCCATGAGCTATATATTGCAAAGGCGAATGATGGAATTTTAAAGGTAGCACTCAAGCAATTTACTTTGGAATGGCGGATAAATACCATGTAGTAGGTAGGTATGGTGGACGAAATGGCATAGTGGTTGGCTCAAGGATTTTGGATGCATGAGAAGTATTCCCTCTCGATACAAGGTTTAGGCTAGCAAGGTTATTTGAAACAAACACAAGGATGAACAAGTGCAGCAAAACTCACATAAAAGACATATTGTAAACATTATAAGACTCTACACCGTCTTCCTTGTTGTTCAAAACTCAATACTAGATATTATCTAGACTCTAGAGAAACCAAATATGCAAACCAAATTAGCAAGCTCTAAGTGTTTCTTCATTAATGGGTGCAAAGTATATGATGCAAGAGCTTAAACATGAGCACAACAATTGCCAAGTATCAAATTATTCAAGACATTTTAGAGTTACTACATGTAGCATTTTCCAATTCCAACCATATAACAATTTAACGAAGAAGAAACTTCGCCATGAATACTATGAGTAGAGCCTAAGGGCATACTTGTCCATATGCTACAGCGGAGCGTGTCTCTCTCCCACAAAGTGAATGCTAGGATCCATTTTATTCAAACAAAACAAAAACAAAAACAAACCGACGCTCCAAGCAAAGTGCATAAGATGTGACGGAATAAAAATATAGTTTCGTGGGAGGAACCTGATAATGTTGTCGATGAAGAAGGGGATGCCTTGGGCATCCCCAAGCTTAGACGCTTGAGTCTTCTCATAATATGCAGGGGTGAACCACCGGGGCATCCCCAAGCTTAGAGCTTTCACTCTCCTTGATCATATTGTATCATACTCCTCTCTTGATCCTTGAAAACTTCCTCCACAAGAAACTCGAAACAACTCATTAGAGGGTTAGTGGACAATAAAAATTAACATGTTCAGAGGTGACACAATCATTCTTAACACTTCTGGACATTGCATAAAGCTACTGGACATTAATGGATCAATGAAATTCATCCAACATAGCAAAAGAGGCAATGCGAAATAAAAGGCAGAATCTGTCAAAACAGAACAGTCTGTAAAGATGGATTTTATTAGGCCACCAGACTTGCTCAAATGAAAATGCCCAAATTGAATGAAAGTTGCGTACATATCTGAGGATCATGCACGTAAATTGACTTAATTTTCTGAGCTACCTACAGGGAGGTAGACCCAGATTCGTGACAGCAAAGAAATCTGGAACTGCGCAGTAATCCAAATCTAGTACTTACTTTACTATCAAAGACTTTACTTGGCACAACAAAACATAAAACTAAGATAAGGAGAGGTTGCTACAGTAGTAAACAACTTCCAAGACACAAATATAAAACAAAAATACTGTAGTAAAAACATGGGTTGTCTCCCATAAGCGCTTTCTTAACGCCTTTCAGCTAGGCGCAGAAAGTGTAACTCAAGTGTTATCAAAAGATGGAGCATTGACATCATAAGCTCCCCCATTTGCAGTGGTACTAGGGGCTTTGTCAATTTTAGGCCTATAATAATATTTCTTTGGTTTAGGCACTTTAGAGGCATACATAAACTTTTGCTCCTTTCCCACATAAGCTTTCTCTCTAAGTCGTAAAGATGAAAAGGTTGAACCCAAGGTTCCCATAGCTTTTTCAAGTTCACCAATCCTATTAATTTGATTATCATGGTCAACACAAGTTCCTAGGACACTAATTCTTTCATCAATTCCTCCTAAGGATTTATCAAGTTTATCAGCTTTTAACAAGTAACATCTCCAACTTAGTTTCAACACTAAAAATTTTCTCTATGGTTTCCAATTTTTTCATAACATCCTCAAGGGAGGTTTCAATTTTAATTTCATTAACAAGCGGTGTTCCAAATAAACTCTCAATAATGCAACTAGCTTCTAAAGCGGGAGCACCTAGGAAGTTACCTCCCGCGAGACAATCAAGAACATATCTATTCCAGCCTAGAGATACCAACATAAAAATTCCCGAGTAGGATAGTGGTGGAGTGTTTCTTAGTGCACCTATTATGGGCATCACTAATTCTATACCAAGCATCTTTTAAACATTCTCCTCCTTGTTGCTTAAATGAACGAACTTCAACTTCAGGATTACTCATTTTAGCAGTAGTAAATAAAGCAAACTAGATAAAGTAAATGCAAGTAACTAATTTTTTTTTGTGTTTTTGATATAGCGTGCAAGACAGTAAATAAAGTAAAACTAGCAACTAATTTTTTTTGTGTTTTGATATAAGTGCAGCAAACAAAGTAGTAAATAAAATAAAGCAAGACAAAAACAAAGTAAAGAGATTGAGAAGTGGAGACTCCCCTTGCAGCGTGTCTTGATCTCCCCGCAACGGCGCCGTAAAAAGAGCTTGATGGCGTGTAACTCACACGTTCGTTGGGAACCCCAAGAGGAAGGTATGATGCGCACAAGCAGCAAGTTTTCCCTCGTAAAGAAACCAAGGTTTATCGAACCAGGAGGAGCCAAGAAGCACGTTGAAGGTTGATGGCGGCGGGATGTAGTGCGGCGCAACACCGCAGATCCCGGCGCCAACGTGGAACCTGCACAACACAACCAAAGTACTTTGCCCCAACGAAACAAAGTGAGGTTGTCAATCTCACCGGCTTGCTGTAACAAAGGATTAACCGTATTGTGTGGAAGATGATTGTTTGCAGAGAAAACAAGAAAACAAGTATTGCAAGCAGATTTGTATTTCAAGTATTAAAGAATGGACCGGGGTCCACAGCTCACTAGAGGTGTCTCTCCCATAAGATAAAAGCATGTTGGGTGAACAAATTACAGTCGGGCAATTGACAAATAGAGAGAGCATAACAATGCACATACATGTCATGATAAGTATAGTGAGATTTAATTGGGCATTACGACAAAGTACATAGACCGCCATCCAACCGCATCTATGCCTAAAAAGTCCACCTTCAAAGTTATCATCCGAACCCCTTCCAGCATTAAGTTGCAAAGCAACAGTACAATTGCATTAAGTATGGTGCGTAATGTAATCAACAACTACATCCTCGGACATAGCATCAATGTTTTATCCCTAGTGGCAACAAAGCACAACACAACCTTAGAACTTTCGTCACCGTCCCGGTGTCAATGCAGTGCATGAACCCACTATCGAGCATAAATACTCCCTCTTGGAGTTAAGAGCAAAACTTGGCCGTGAGCCTCTACTAATAACGGAGAGCATGCAAGATCATAAACAACACATATGTAATAACTTGATAATTAACATAACATGGTATTCTCTATCCATCGGATCCCGACAAACACAACATAGAGTATTACAGATAGATGATCTTGATCATGTTAGGCAGCTCACAAGATCCAACAATGAAGCACAATGAGGAGAAGACAACCATCTAGCTACCGCTATGGACCCATAGTCCAGGGGTGAACTACTCACTCATCACTCCGGAGGCGACCATGGCGGTGTAGAGTCCTCCGGAGATGAATCCCCTCTCCGGCAGGGTGCCGGAGGAGATCTCCGTAATCCCCCGAGATGGGATTGGCGGTGGCGGCGTCTCCGGGAAGGTTTTCCGTATCGTGGTTTTTCGCATCGTGGGTTTCGCGACGGAGGCTTTAAGTAGGCGGAAGGGCGGAGTCGGAGGGCTGACGAGGGGCCCACACCATAGGGCGGCGCGGCCCCCCTCCGGCCGCGCGGCCCTATGGTGGCGGCGCCTCGTCGCCCCACTTCGTATCCCTTTCGGTCTTCTGGAAGGTTCGTGGCAAAATAGGACCCCGGGTCTTGATTTCGTCCAATTCCGAGAATATTTCGTTACTAGGATTTCGAAACCAAAAACAGCAGAAAACAAGAATCGGCACTTCAAGCATCTTGTTAATAGGTTAGTTCCGTAAAATGCACGAATATGACATAAAGTGTGCATAAAACATGTAGGTATCATCAATAATATGGCATGGAACATAAGAAATTATCGATACGTCGGAGGCGTATCACCGGGTTACAACTAAAAACTAGTAGGCCAGGCTTAATCAAGCTTGTGCTGATGAACTTGGTGCAGCGTCAGATGCAGTTTTCTTCTTGTCCTCTTCGATCAATTTAAGGAGTCAATTAGCGCACATCACTGAGGATTGCTTGAAAGGTTCAAAGTTGACAAGACAATTATCGGCATCCACTGGCAGTGCCTTGGATAGCTTCTCCAGCTCAGAACCAAGTCCGTGCCCCATCAAAAGCTGGAAAGTAAGGACTGCTCCATAAAGACGAGAGCGTCGCTTCAATACCTCTATGGCTTCCGAGGAGTCCACGAAGAAAGTATCCGCCATTTCTCCAAGAGTCTTGTTTTGATCCAACTTCGGGAACATCATCGAAAATAGTTTCGACAAAGCCCCCTTGGTCTTCTTCAAGAGATCTCGGAGCTGGTTGCTGGATTCAGTTGCAAATGAGAGAGCATCCGACATCGAGTCCACCCGAAGCTTGTTTGTATGGTCGACAGGCATGTCGGCAGTACCTAGAAAATTATGGAAAAGCAATTCATCGCATCAGGAAGATACTCTGGAGAAATATCATACAAGTATGAAGGAAACTTACTTAGCAAACTCGCGATAGACTCTCGAAGGGCACCTTCCTTTTCATCAGTTTCAATGAAAGCCTTGTGCCTTGCCTCCTGCTCGTCCTTCATTTTCTTCCTCAACTTCTTTAGCTCGTCCTTCAGGATTATATTTTCGTTTTGAGCTTCGGCTGTAAGCCTGTTAGCTTCTAGCACTTGATTAGCCGAAGTCTTAACAGCCTTGCGAAGCTGGACGTTCTCTAACTCCAGTCGAGTAAATTGATCAGCAAAATCTGCCACAGTGTCAACTGTGGCAAAAATTGGCTACAGCAAGAAAATTAAAATGATTATGTCAAAAAATACAGCAGAAGTATCCTAGCCTATACTTGGTCTTTTTCAAAGAGCCAAACATCGGCTCAGGGGCTAGCGAATACTATGCCAGATATGATGTACTGAAAAAGAGATGCTTACATGATCACGAGAAGCTAGAGGAGCGGAGGCGCTTGCCAAAGGATTAACTGTTGAAAGGGGAACTTTGGCCACGCTTGTTCTTGGCGGAAGAGTGGCCATCCGATCATTTTCAGCAGTCGAAGGCATTGACTCCTTTGCAGACTCTGCCTTGTCAGATAATATTTTAGCCCTCTTTGAGAGAGGGACATCGTCATCATCCTCGGAGCTGGACAGAGTAGATACGAATTTCAGTCAAATTGAAAGAAGCTAAGTACAAGTAAAAAGAAAGGTTAAAGAAGCTAAGTACAAGTAAAAAGAAAGGTTAAAAGGAGAAACTTACAAAATCGACTCCAAGTCATCCTCTTCAGCAAAGAGTCTTGATGATCCCTTTGTGACTTGAGGAGCCGAAATTTCTCGAGAAGGAGCAGGAGAAGCTGCTGTGTCAGCGTCATCATCTTGTCCGCTGGGACTCGACTCCGCCGTCGTCATCAAATCTTCGTTGATCTTCCTGCGACGCATAGACTTGACGAGAGCATCGTCCTCGGGGGCTTCATCACCCAAAGCATCGTGTCGTTGCCTAATCGACGGTACCTCGGAGGAGGGATCCTCACGAGGGGAAGAAGAAGTAGGGGCCATAGGGCGAAGTGCACACGGGACGGTGGTACGCGAGTTACCCAGCTTCGGAACACCTGCATGATGACAGGGCCTACTGCTGCTTGTCTGGAATTATCTGGGCGCTTTCGCGTTGTTACAATGAGTTGTGGTTGTGCCTCTAGGGCTCCCGGGATCCGGCTTATAAAGGCGCACGGATCTAGGGTTTACACGGAGAGTCCTAGCCGGAATACAAGTTGCCTAACTACAGTACAATGTCTTGCCGTGTACGTCAAGGATCCACCTTCCTCCAAGTACGTGCTGGATCCGGATGCTTCATGGGCCGTCACGGATCCGGCCTCCTTCGTAGGTTGGTAGAGATCCGGCTTCCTGTTCCTGGGCTGGACTTCATCCTTCAGGATCTACAGCAACTGGGCCGCCCGATGGGCCACATGCCTCACCACCATCTATGGGCCACCCGAACTTGCCGGATCTAGGCCATGCCGTTGATATACCCATAAAGTATACCCACAACAAGTAGCCCCGAAGTTCTCCGAGATTCATCATTCCTCCGACTTCATTCAGCTCGGATCCGAAGAGAATCTTGAAGAGCTTCAAAAACTTCTACTTGATTCCGGGTCCATTCACTCGGAAATCCTTCGTCTTCAAATTAGGTATCGCAACGGAGATTCCGTTTTTCCCGCGCACAACCTCCTTTTTTCCCGCGCGAAATTTTCGCAGATGCAAATCTTTAGCCGGAAATTTCGGGAGCGCATGGTTAAGTTACCTTCACGTCGTTTTACCGCATTTGACCTAAGACACGTGTCATTCATCCAACGGTGCGACCGTTCCGTTTCCACCGTTGGATCCGAATCCCGAATCTCCGCGCGTGGCCTATAAATGCCCCGCGACTCGGTAATTCCTCATTCTTTCACCGTATCTCACCACCTCGTCTTCTTCCTCGCGCCGCGCCGCCCGTTAGATCTCTTCTCCGGCGAGCCTTGCCACGGTGAGCTTCACGCATCGCCGGACCAGGCCTCGCCTCGTGCCTAGATTCCCACCGTTGAACGGGAAATCCCGTCCGCCGCCGATTCGTGGTCTCGCGAGGCGATTCCCCGCACGTCCGGCGACCTCGACTCCACCGGAGCTCCGTCGAGCCACCGCGCCATTGACGGTACGTGCGCCGGCCTTGTAGAAGAAGAAGTAACTGTAGTATAGATTTTCCGGTTACTCAAACTAGCTCGCATGGGTGCAGCCGGAAACATGCCTCACGGTTCTCCTCACTGCACTGGTAGTTCTCCGAGTAACCCGGATCCCAGTGCCGTGGAACCGATTTGCCCGGATCCCATTGCGTTCCTACCACCATATGTTTCCGACATCCGGCTTGCTCAACCATTTTCCGCATCTTCCAGCACCACTCCAGGCCGGATCCCTTCCCTCAAAGAACTTCAAGAAGAACTTGAAGGTCAAGCAAGGATGGCAACCAAGGTGCAGAAGCGGAAAACAAGAGGGCTTCAAAAGCTCGGATCTCGCGAAGGAGAACGGGGTCAATGGTGGCCCCGTGAAACCACCGATGTGGAGCTCGAGAGCTTCGAACGAGGGCATGATCTCCGCCTACTGGAGCTTCATACGCGATACCGACGTCCCCAAGCCCGGAGCTGATGAAGTGGTCATGACCAAAGCTTGGGTGGAGCGCGGATTGTCGCTTCCCTGTTCGAAGTTTTTCCTCTCCGTCCTCAGCACATATGGGCTCCAGCCGCACAACATCTGCCCAAACTCATACCTCCTCCTCTCCAACTTCGTTACACTTTGCGAAGGGCACCTCGGAATCCGTCCGGATATCAAGTTGTGGCAGCTTCTTCTTCCGAGTGAAGAAAGAAACAAAGGAAAAAGTAATGGTGAACCGTGGGAGCATGACGTTCATGCTCCGACCCGGACGCGTGTATCCGCCTCACGACTAGCACGAATCCGTCCGGCATCGGAACGCCGGATGGTTCTATGAAAAGAACATCTCAGTTCCGAACGTCCACGACGGCCTGCCCAAGTTCGTCAACGAGCCTCCGGAGGAACTTGCAAGCTGGAGCTTCGTTCCCTCACTCGCCCAAACTCCGATTTTGGAGAAGGCAGCGCGGAGAATATCTTGGCTAGTCCATGATGGGCTAACCGGAGCTCAGCTTACACTTAGCCGGTTCACCCGGCGGATCCAGCCTCGCGGCATAACGCGCGATTGATCCGCGCATACACGGGGCGGACGACCTGCTCCGGGCTACCCGCCACGACCTTCCGGCTGATTCTCTGAAAAGGAGAATCAAGACGCTCGTGAAGATAGGCCGGGGCCAGCCGGTCCCGGAATTGATCAAGGACATCTACACCAACGACCAGTGTCCTCCGGTAAACTTAGTTTCCTTTGTTACTTCAATCTTCACAAGTTTTTAGATATTGATCTTATGCTTATATGTTTATTTCCTCCAGCTCGATACTCCGGCGGAGGAAAACCTTCGCACCATACTTCGTGTTCCCGTCGCCGACGACGGGCGGAGGAGGATCCGGACGACGAAGAAGAGGAAGAGGAACGAGCACCCCGCAAGGCAGCCTCTCGACCTTCGAAGCGTCCCCGCGCCAAAGCTTCCGGCTCAGAAGCCGGAGCCAGCGGCGAGGCCTCCGCCAAGAAGCCAAAGACCGTGAAGCCCCCTCCGCTAAGTTCGAAGAGAGCGGAGCAAGCGCGCTTAAAAATGCTGGCAACAGCTGGCAAGCGCTCGCGCCCCATCATCCCCGGCGCCCCGTAAGTTTCCGAGTACGGTACATCTCTATTTGGATAAAGTTGTTTATAACATGAACCCCTTCGCTTGCATGTAGGAATCCAAACACCACCGCCACCCGGACCACCAACCAAGAGCCCATCACCAAGTACATGAAGAAGTCTCCGGCCGTAGGTCCACCCACTCCAGCTCCACCAAGCACGTCTCATACTGTTCCTCAAGCATCCCCTTCTCAAGCTGATCGTTCTCCCCCTCCTGCCGCCAACACTCCACCGGAAATAGTTCCGATTAGCAGCGAAAAGGTGGGCGGAGAAGATCCCAAAGACAAAGGACCTGCTCAAGATGAAACCGGAGCACAAGGTCAAGGAGAAATTGAAGTTACTTCTTCCGAAAGAACCGGAGCTGGTACTGGCGACGTTGTCGTGTTTCCGAAGAATTTCGGAGATCCGACTGACCTCACCTCCACCCCCAAGGCATACGCAACTAAGTTTTTCAACAAACTTACTGAGGCGGAGAAATGGGATCTTGAACAAGACTTGCTCAACGCCATGTTGGACAATGCCTGGGGGAAATCTGATGTCGCCACCGCGGAGATTCAGGACTTCAAGAAGAATGTCGGCCATTTCCTCGACAAACTCGTCTGCAAGCAAAAGGTACTCCCCAGTAGCCCCCAAGCATGTAAGCGGAAACGTAGATGTACGTTAGCGCTTAAATGCTTAGACGAATATCACTTCTGGAAAGATTTTAAGTCGATGCAGTAGCCCCCAAGCATTATGGCGGAAAAGTTCCGGCAATAATGCTTTAAAGGAATCCACCGAAGCAAAGCGGAATTCTTACTCCGTCTCTGTCTAACTTTACAGAACAAGCAGCGCTGCATTATGAGCTGCACAAAAACATTGCCCTTCGAGCGCCGCGTTACCTTGAGTCAAGCGGAAAATATCCGGACTTCGAAAGATGCGAATGCGGATCTGACCAAACAACCGGCGGAGGCCCAAGGTTGGTTTCCGCCCGTGCTTATCACCGAATTCGTATTGCGATTTTAACTTGTGTTATTATAGGTGCATCCTCGTCCCTTGCTACAGCCTCTTCGGAGCTTGAGAACCCGCACTCCTTGTACCAAGCACTCGGAGACGAAGCTAAAGGAGGCGGAACCGAAAAGGGAGCAGGCCGAGAAACAATTTCGGCGGAGAAAAATTCCGAGCACGCCAGGGAGAAGGGCGAATTTGTATTGAAGAGAAATGCCGACAACGAGACCATCAAGAGGCAGCAAAAAGAACTCACCGGGCTCCAAAAATATATGGAAACCGCGGAGCATCATTGGGACGTGCTTAGTGAGAACGTTTTGGGTACTATTCTAGAACCCGCCGAAGACCTTTTCTCCGACCTTTCTCGTGTGCTCAAACCGTTAACTTATATCCGATTATCTCGTGCGTAACCTCTTGGGTATCCGGAAAAGCGTCGGAATTTGTTCCCCGGACGATCTCCTTCAACTTGCGAGCGATGATTGCAAAGACCTCATTTCCGCCTCCCGAAGATATGCTACAACTTGTCCATCAAAAGGAGTCGTACTTGCAAAGTGCGCAAGCTTATACAAAAGATGGACGTTCTTCCGGAGCTGGTGACGGATCTTCAAGCATCATCAGCCCGAGGCGCAGCTGCGATGGCCTTGACCATGTGCTTGGCGCATAACCCAAAGCTTGATCTTGACCAGGTGACCGCCGGAGTTCCTTCGGACGCGGATGTCAATGCGCTCTTAGATGCAGTAAACGGCTACGACACCCGCATCGCGCGCAGGATCCGGCATGAAGAATTCTACGACAAGTTCGTGCTTCCCGCGGACGAACCCCCGGAAGCAGTAACTTCAAGAGAAGCGTGACGCGGAAGCACGTCCCGCGGAATCCGGCTCCCGCCTTACCCGGACCAGCTCCAAGGATGCTCCCCAAGAGGAACCCAAGGACGGCGCTGCGTCTTCATCGGAAGAAAGTGACGAGGACGTGTCGTCTCCGGCAAAGGATGCCGAGAAAAGTGACCCAAAGGGCAAGGCTTCTCCTCGCTAAGGGGGAGTGAAAACTTTCTTCCCGCGGAAAAAACAATGCATCATTTTGGCCCCGACGAGGGTTTGTAATAAGACTTTACATTCTTAAGTAGCTATGGACGAAACAACTATGCGTGGGCGGAAACAACTTATCCCGCTATCCCTTAATATTATTCTCGCATGTTTCGTTTTATGTTGGAAAGCAAGTATCGATGTCGTTGTTTTCCGGCTTGCTCGCTTGACCTTCCGCGAGCCGGAAGACCTTAGCCGGAAATGCTCGCTGCCGGCGACGAAACCCAATGGTAATCCGTCAATAACCGCGGAAACAAGCCCCCAAGCATAAGTGCCGGAAATCACTACTAGGAATCCACGAGTTCGCAACAAATAACAATTTAATCAGAAAACTTAAGCTTACGTCCTGAGGGACGATTTTCGAAAAATCACAACTTTCATACACGCCTAGGCGGAAATATCCAGCTCTGCGGTTTTAGTCGGAAAACATACACGATCTAAGAATGAACAAGTAAAGGAGGTAAATGACTCATAGAGTGAACCAAAAGCTTTATTTCATTGATCATGTATAATATTGTTACAAGGTATGAAATTCTATGCTAAGTGTGGAAAGGACGTAGCTGTGCGATGTTCCAGGGGCGATCTGTTTCGTCGTAGATGTCCTCCGGATCCTCACGCTTGCGTTTCCGGCGCCGGCTAGCGTGTCCGTCCCTCAGCTCTTGGAAATCAACAAGGTAGTACGATCCATTATGAAGCACTTTGCTAACGACGAAGGGTCCTTCCCATGGAGATTGCAACTTGTGATCTTTCACCCGGCGAAGGCGGAGAACCGTGTCTCCGGCCATGAACGAGCGATTCCGGACTCGACGACCGTGATATCGTCGAAGCTTCGCCGGTAGATGGCGGAGCGCCGGTCGGCTAAATTCCGAGCCTCTTCGATCGGGTCCACAGATAGCCGTCCGGCCTCATCAGCTCGTTTCTTCATTATAGGCGGAAACTCGCGGTGAATCGTGGATGATGTCGGAGGGAATCACGG
This sequence comes from Lolium rigidum, assembly GCF_022539505.1. NCBI lineage: Eukaryota > Viridiplantae > Streptophyta > Magnoliopsida > Poales > Poaceae > Lolium > Lolium rigidum. Next base: position 5,218,230 of record NC_061513.1, read on the forward strand.
CTTCGGATCCGTATACCAGGAAGAATGGGGTAAACCCCGTTGACTCGTTAGGGGTAGTTCACAAACTCCACAAGACAGCGTCCAGTTCGTCAGCCCAAGCTCCGGCTGCTCGTCGCAGCGGTTCCTCGAGGCGTGGCTTGATTCCTGATAATATTAGACCGTTAGCCCTTTCAACTTGACCATTGGATTGTGGGTGAGCCATAGATGCAAGGTCCAATCGAATCCCCATTGTCTCACAATAATCCTTCAATTCTCCCTGAGCGAAGTTTGTGCCATTATCTGTGATTATGCTGTGTGGGATGCCGAATCTCATCACGAGGCTGTGCAGACAAATTTTAGTGCCGTAGCACCGTCGGCTTTTCTCACCGGCTTTGCCTCGATCCACTTGCTGAATTTGTCAACAGCGACCAATAGGTATTCAAAACCGCCAGAGATGATCTTTTTAACTTACCAACCATATCGAGCCCCCGCACCGCAAATGGCCAGGTGATAGGTATGGTCTTCAGCTCTTGGGCTGGAGCGTTTGGTTGAGTAGCGTAGTCACCGACAACCTCGGCAGGTCTTGACTATTTTGTCGACATCTTCTTTAGCTGTGAGCCAGCAAAAGCCTAGCCGAAAAGCTTTTGCAACGAGTGACCCGGGAGCGGCATGGTGCCCGCGAGTCCCTCGCGTGGATCTCTCCGAGGATTTCAATGCCATCTTGATTAGAGACGCATTTGAGAAACACCCCGTTGCGCTTCGTTTGTAGAGCTGTCCATCAACAATTGTGTAGGATCTTGCTCGTCTGATGATCTGGCGCGCGAGGACCTCGTCCTCCGGCAACTTCCGATCGATGAGGTAGTCCAGGAAAGGCTGCGTCCAAGCCAGAATGATAGCCATCACCTCTCTGGCCGGAGACACTGCCACCTCTGGGTTTTCCGGGTTAGCGCCCTTCACCGAGGGTATCCGGAGATGCTCCAGGAAAATTCCGGGCGGAATTGGCTTCCTGCCGGATCCGAGCTTGGATAGCATGTCTGCCGCTGCGTTGTCGTCTCTCCGGACATACTTGACTTCATATCCTTGAAAGCACTTGGCGATCTCGTCATCTTCGTCTCTGTAAGCCGCCATGACGGAATTTCTGGCGTTCCAGGTTCCGGCTACTTGCTGTGCCACCAGGTCGGAATCTCCACAACAGATGATGTGCTTGATCCCTATTTCCTTAGCGATGCGCAATCCGTGTAGCAGAGCCTCGTACTCCGCCGTGTTGTTTGTAGCTTTGAAGTGGATCTGCAGAACGTACTGCAGTTCTTCTCCGGTAGGGGACTTCAGGGTGACTCCGGCTCCTGAGCCTTGATGCTGCTTGGATCCATCGAAGTGCATAACCCATGTCTCCGGTTCCGGCTCCGGACTAGCATCCGGAGCTTCGTCCAATCCGCAACGAAATCCGCCAAGACCTGTGATTTGACCGCGGTCCTGGCTTTGTAGCCGATATCGAAGGCGGATAATTCAATGCCCCATTTTGCTGTGCGTCCTGTTGCGTCAGCGTTGTTGAGAATCGTTGACAGCGGAGCTTTGCTCACGACTCATTACTGGATGTTCTTGGAAGTAATGTCTCAGCTTCCTGCTGCCCAGGAATACTCCGTAGGCTAGCTTCTGAAAGTGAGGGTAGCGCTGTTTGGATTCCGTAAGGACCTCGCTGATATAGTAAACCGGCCTTTGGACTCCATATTCGTGACCTTCTTCCTGTCGTTCCACCACGATGACGAGGCTGATGACCCTGTTGGTGGCTGCCAGGTAAAGGAGCATAGGCTCTGACTCTCCTGGAGCTGCTAGGATAGGTGGGGAGGTAAGTATCTCCTTCAAACCTTGTAGTGCTGCATCTGCTGCCTCGTCCCAGGCAAACTTGTCTGTTTTTCTTCAATAGCTTGTACGGGGAAGTGCCTTCTCGCCAAGACGGCTAACAAACCTGCTGATTGCTGCGACACAACCGAGTGAGCCGTTGCACATCTTTGAGACAAGTTGGCCTTTTTATGCACAAAATTGCCTTGATCTTTTCCGGGTTTACTTCGATGCCCCTGTTAGAGACAATGAAGCCAAGGAGTTTTCCGGCTGGCATGCCGAAGACGCACTTCAGCGGATTCAACATCATCTTGTACCGACGGAGATTCTCAAAGGTTTCTGTGAGGTCGCTGATCAAGTCGGATCCTTTCCGGGTCATGACCGCGATGTCGTCGACGTAGGCGTGTACGTTCCGGCCGATCTGGTCCTTCAAGCATCGCTGCATCGTACGTTGGTAGGTGGCACCTGCGTTTTTCAAGCCAAAGGGCATAGTAACATAGCAGTAAGTGCCAAACGGGGTGATGAATGAGGTCGCCTTTTGGTCAAACTCCTTCATCCGGATCTGGTGATACCCGGAATACGCATCAAGAAAACACAGAAGTTCCGCCCTGCAGTCGAATCAATGACTTGGTCAATGCACGGCAGGGAAACGGATCTTTCGGGCAATGTTTGTTCAAGCCAGAGTAATCGATGCACATTCTTAGTATTTCAGTTGTTCTTTTTGGGTACAAGGACGGGATTTGCGACCCAATCAGTATGGATTACTTCTATTACAAAATCTGCCTCTAGTAACTTTGCTAATTCCATTCCTATGGCGCGGCGCTTCTTATCTCCAAAGCGTCGCATAGCTTGCTTCACCGGTTTAGCCCCCGTGTTTATGTTGAGGTAGTGCTCGGCGAGTTCCCTTGGTACTCCGGACATGTCAGAAGGTTGCCATGCGAAGATATCCATGTTAGCGCGGAGGAACTCAACGAGCGCGTCTTCCTATTTGGGGTCCATGTTGGCTCCGATTGAGACTTGCTTGGTAGCGTCATCTTCCTTGAAGTTGACTTTCTTGGTCTCTATCGCGGCCCTGAAGGAGTTTTTCTGTTCGGAGATCTGCTTCTTGGTGGTCTGCATCTCAGTCGGATCCACCGCGGCTCAGTAGCCTTTCAGCCTCTTCTCCGGATATGACAGACTCTGCGAAGGCGGCTTCGCCCAACTCGCACTCGTGAGCCTTTTTGTAGTCTCCGGTTATGGTGATCATACCGTTAGGACCCGGAATTTTGAGCTTGTTGTAGATGTAGCACGCTCTTGCGTGGAACTTGTGGTAGGTGGGCCTGCCGAAGATTACATGGTAGGAGCTCTTGAAGGGCACAACTTCAAACGTGATCTTTTCTTCGCGGAAATTGTGAACGTCGCCGAAGGCCACGGAAAGTGTGATGCTGCCGAGGGAGTTCGCCTTCTTACCCGGAACCACGCCGTGAAACTCAGTGTTACTGTGTTTGAGCTGTTCCTTGGTGACGTTCATCCGCTCCAGAGTCTCCAGGTACATGATGTTCAAGCTGGCTCCACCATCCATGAGGCACTTGGAGAAGTCATACCCGTCTATGCGGGGACTTACAACCAAGGCGTAGCATTCTTTTGGCACAATGGCGGGATGATCCTCCCTGTCAAATGTGCACGGAAATTCTGACCACCTGACATACTGCGGCACAGCCGGAACTGTGGCGTTCAGGATCCGGGTAGCTGACTTTGTAGCGCGGACTGTTGGGGTTCCGAGGAAGGTGTGGTAAGCCCCCACGCTCTTTTTCTCGAAGGGGTTGGATTTACCCGCGGATCCGGCTTTGGGATCCGGCGAGTTATCATCCTCGTCCATCGCCTCGGAACCGTCCTCCTCCTTGTCTTTGTTCTTGCCCTTGCCTCCTTTGCCACGAGGGCGGTGCTTCCGGGCTCGCTTGTATCCTCGCTTCGGGTCGTTCTTTAGATCGTTGACCCACTTGCGCGTTGCGGTTGGTGTGAGTGGACTTCCCTGTAGCCGGATCCGGGTGGGCTGGGCAAGGCATGTCTCTATACTCTTCGTAGGTTTGCGGGCGCGGGATCCGCCAGTCGTGACCTCGGTGCCATGCCTGCTGACCCCCGCCGCCTCCGCCTCCACGGCCGCGCCCTATTCCGCCTCCTGAACCTCCGCGTTGGAACGCCATGGCGACCATGTCGGATCCGCCACTCTTCTGGTCATCAGGGTTTTTGCGTTTATGGCCGCTATTGTTGCCATTATCACGGTTCTTCTTTTGTTGGTGTAGGGGGATTGCTGTAGCTGCGATATCACCGCCTGCGTCATCATCGGCGGCAGTATGGCCGCTGGCAATGGAGATCATCTCATCCAAAGTCAGTTTATTTGCGTTAGCCAAACAAGTGAGCTTATGCCTCAGCAATCCTCCTCTCCGCAGTCCACCAATGAAGGCGTACATGGCGAGTGGTGTGGTCGACGTTTTCGCACTCGTTCCTGCATGCCAACCATCGTGTGAGGAAGTTTCTTGAGGATTCTCCCTTCTTCGGATACAAGCTTGTAAGTCGCTTGCCGTGGCAGAGTCTTTTGTAGGTGCCCCTGAAGTGTTTCTTGAAAGCGGTCTTCAGGTCAAACCAAGCAAAAGATGGAGTTCTTCTCGAGGTCGCCGAGCCGGATCCGGGCTGGACCTACAAGGTACAACTGGAGCATGCGGCAGGCGATATTAGGGGTTCCTCCGGCAAAGGTTACTGCATTATAGTAATCCTCGATCCAGGTATCCGGCCTTTCGGTGCCATCATAATGCTTCAGGTTTCCGGGTAACTTGAGGGAGCTCCTTGGCTTTGGTTCCTCTCGAATCATCCTGCCAAAGCACTTCGGTCCGATGTAGTCGGTTCTGGTATTCGCTGAGGCGTTCCGCGCGTCGCGCGAACCGTGGCGGGGGGATTGTGAGCGAGAGCGAGATCTCCGGCCGCCGCCTCCACCTCCACCTCCGCCGCCACCGCTAGGTGGTGGTGAGGGAGATCTGCGAGGGGGCCGATCCGACCTCTTGCTTCCGCCTTCAGATTCTCCCCGGCCCTCCCGGTGCTGGCTCCGGCTTCTGTGGCTGCCTTCACCATGGCGCTGGCTGCCCTGGTCGTTCCGGCTCCGGCGGGGCTCCGGGTCGCGCTCCTCATTTCGGCTCCTCCTAGGCTCGGGCTCACGATCGTTGTTCTGATTCCGGCGAGGTTCCGGCGTGCGCTCCCTATTTCTGTTTCTTGAGGGCAGCACATTGTCGCGGATAACAATTCCACCATGCCCCTGAGGCCTGGTGTTTCCGGCTGGACTACGGCGGCGAGGGGGACGCGGGTAACCATTAGGCGGAGGAGAGGCGTTGCGGTATTTGTCTCGTCCAGAGTACATTGCATCCTTTCCCTTTCTCGGATCTGACGGTGGCGTCTTTGATGGTACGGGGATCGGATTTGGGTGTTCCCTGGCTTTCCTTCTGCGTTCCGAGGATCCGGTTCGCGATTCGTCGTCTCGATGGCGATTGTCGCGGGCGTCCTTCTGCGCAGTGGAGACGCAATGCTCCGGGTTAGATTCCAACTTGCGCGAAGTGTCTGCCTTGCTCTGTTGCTTCACCGCTGAAGCAACGAGCGTGCGAACGTAGTCGATGTCAATCTCCTCGTTGTTTTTCTTCAAGATCTCTGCAGCCTTCGTCATATTGTCCTTTGGGGTTGCGAACGGCTGTTGCTCTCTTGGAGTTGCGAAAGTGATCCTGCGGGGAACTATCAACTCACGCCGGACCTTTTCGACCTCCTGGTGAGCTTCAACGATCTTGTCCTCCCAACGCTTTCGGAGTTCCTTGACTTTTGCCAGCCCTTCGTCCACCTCCTGCTCACGCTGGATGAAGTCTTCCACAAAAACTGCGGCGTGCTTCCTTTCCTCCAGCATGGCGGCTGCGGTGTTCTTGAACTTTTTGGCTGTGGCCAGCAGCTCCACTCTCTTAGCTTCTAAAGCTTCTACGTCTTCGGGAGTGATGGGTTTGTTAAGAATATCCGAGCGATAAACCGCATCCATGCACGCTTGCGCGACCATCTCTTCGGGCGACAGGAGGCTTTCCGAGGAAGAATCCTTGCGGGGCCGCTCCTGCGACATTGGAGATCCCTGGTGGGATGGTTGGGGGTCGGATTGGGTGCCTACCTCTTCGATCCGTGTTCTCCCAGTGCCGCAACAGTTGCAAGTACCTGCTTTGGTTGGGCGGAATCAACCTCAGGCTGATCACCGTATCCATATTCCCTCAGCTTGCGATCGTACTCTTCAGTGTCCATGGATTGGGTGTCTCCGGAAATTGGGCTTAGGTTTCCCAAAATTGACTCTTCAGCCGGAGTTCTGCTTTCTCCGACAGACCTCTTGCCGATCCGGAGCAGCGTTGTTTTCCGGGGCCTCGACACCGCTCGGGACCAGCTCCGGCTTCATGAGGGGCGGTTCCGGCGGTATGGGCCAAGAAGTGTACAAAGTGACACCTTTGCTTTTCTAACACCTGGGAGACCCAGGCGGATCTGCATTGGTCTTCCACCATTGTTTCCTGCGCAGGGGCGGATTGGGTGGGATTTGATTTTTTCAGATCTAAGGCGGAATCTTCGCTAGGAAGTTCCTGCGTCTCAGATCGGATCTTCGTGGCTAGCGTCCTGCTCAGCGGCGGTCGCGTCGGCGCTACTTACCGGTGGGTTTCCGTCGGAATCGACGGTTTCCCCGATGAAGATGTGTATGCCGCCAAGCCGGGACGATGGAGAGCTTGACAGGGTCGGTTTTAGCCGGAATCCAACACTCATCCGGAGGGACGATCGGCGAGATTTCCGGCGTAAAGAACACGCCCCACAGCCGATGGTGTCGTCGTAGCTTCCCATGGCGGAACCCTCCCGGTTCCGGCCTCCAGACGCCGCAGGCCCCACGGTGGGCGCCAACTGTCGTTGCCTAGTCGACGGTACCTCGGAGGAGGGATCCTCACGAGGGGGAGAAGAAGTAGGGGCCATAGGGCGAAGTGCACACGGGACGGTGGTACGCGAGTTACCCGGCTTCGGAACACCCGCACGATGACGGGGCCTACTCGCTGCTTGTCCGGAATTATCCGGGCGCTTTCGCGTTGTTACAATGAGTTGTGGTTGTGCCTCTAGGGCTCCCGGGATCCGGCTTATAAAGGCGCACGGATCTAGGGTTTACACGGAGAGTCCTAGCCGGAATACAAGTTGCCTAACTACGGTACAATGTCTTGCCGTGTACGTCAAGGATCCGCCTTCCTCCAAGTACGTGCTTGGATCCGGATGCTTCATGGGCCGTCACGGATCCGGCCTCCTTCGTAGGTTGGTAGAGATCCGGCTTCCTGTTCTGGGCTGGACTTCATCCTTCAGGATCTACAGCAACTGGGCCGCCCGATGGGCCACATGCCTCACCACCATCTATGGGCCACCCGGGCTTGCCGGATCTAGGCCATGCCATTGATATACCCATAAAGTATACCCACAACACATCGCTAACCTCAAAGATGTTCTGGTCATCCTCAGTCTCTTCGGAAGCATCATCATCCTCTGGAGCTACCCCGCTTTCGGGTGTAGGTGGATAACATTGAGCAACAGTGGAAGCCTGTCTAAAGAAAAGCAATGAGTCTTGGATTCAGAAATAAAAACAACGTTGGATGCAAAGACAAATGAGATTACCACAGAAGGAAGGTGCTTAAGGTCAAGAGGAGGGCTAGCCAAAGTCATAACTATGATGTCCCTCTGGCTGAGGCAAGTTAGACACCGCACCTCATCTCGAAGATCCTCTTCAGATAAATCAGTTGGTCTGATCCTCGATTTGTCCGTTACACCAGTGTACATCCATAGCTGATGAACCCTTGACATCACTGGTTGCACCCGACGCTTCAGAAACACTGAGACCACTTCAGTGCCGCACATCGTCTGACCTCCTGCATTCTTTAGGTCCAAGACCTTTTCATACAGTTGATCAGCTATTGCGCTTTCTTCGGCAGTCAGAGTGTTTTGCCAGGATTTCTTCGGCACGGCAGCAAGAACATCTTCGAATGGTGGCAGATTGGAGCGCCGTCCTGATGTTGGGATGTCCGGAAGATAAAACCACTTCTGTCGCCAGCCTTGGACTGACTCCTTCATCGGGTAGTTGAAGTAGTTAACCTCCTTCCTGACGACGAAGCCGACGCCGCCAACAACAGGAGGGCCGTCATTGCCTATATGGCGCTTGACATAGAAAATCTTCCTCCACAAACCCCAGTGGGGGTCAATGCCGAGGAAGGCCTCACACAAGGTGATAAAGATTGAGAGATGGAGAATAGAATTGGGAGTCAGCTGCCAAAGCTGAATCCCGTAGAAGAAGAGGAGAGAATGGAGAAATTCGTGGGCAAGAAGAGAAAGCCCGCGATACAGAAAGGCAGCAAACATAACAGTAAAACCTTTCGGAGGCCTTGGGCGAGAGGCAGAACCTGGATGAGCAAAGTCAGATTCGGCAGATGAGATGAGGCCGAGCGTCCTCATCTTGTTCTCCTCACGTTTGGTGATGGTGGACGCAGACCAGTCAAGGCCGACCATGGCTGCGCTTGCAGTAGCACTGGAGCCGGCGGGTCCCTTCGTCTTGCCCATGGTCGCTGAGCTCGTAGAAGCAGGGGCAATGGCAAGGAGGAGGCAAGGAAGAAGATGAGCAGTATGGAGACGTAAAAAGTGAAAACATGAAAAGGTTTCCTATTTATAATAGGGAATGACTGGGAACATGGCCGTTACTTTGGCAATCGTGGGAAGATGGGCGAGAATCCAGTCGTACACATGTCAAGAAGGAGAGTTAAAACCGGCGGCCCATTGCTCCCACTACGTGCGGAAATCGAGGAGGCGCCTCGGTCAACGCGCAAGGACTAGTCATTTCCTAACTGACCGCGCAGAAGTAGGGTGGGCCCGTCAGGTCACGTCCTGTCAATCGAACCGCCGCAGTAACGACGTCATCGATGATGTCACAAAGAAGCATCCGAAGGAAATTAAAACATTGAGTTGCTTGACTTGACTCTACACACGGTTGCGAGCATCCGTGCTTAGACTCGGGGGCTACTCCCATCGGGAGCACTGAACACGCACCCGATAAAAACTACGGACTTGAAGATTTCAAACAATCCAGGATCATGCCCGGGGACTTGATTCTGAGTAGAGTAACGTTGTTTTGCCATCGGCAGTTAACCAACATCGATTTATCGAGTAAAACTAGGCACGTTACTCAAAATCCTTTACGTACTATCAACATGCATGACCTTATTCGAAGATATTGAAGACCCGATATAAAAAAGATGTCGGATGACCACGACAGTTTGCAGAAAACATCGGCAGCTTAAAAACATTCGAGTAGTACAACTTGAGTCTACACACGGTTGCAAGCATCCGTGCCTGGACTCGGGGGCTACTCCCATCAGAAGCGCTGGACGCGCACCCGATAAAAATGACCTTTCTGTTTCAAAGAAGTCAAGATCTTCCGGCAATTATGGACGTTCGACAGAAGACAATTTCAGTCCCTGCCCGAAGCTTTACTTCGGTCAGTCACTCGGGGGCTACTGATGTGGGCATTACCCTTCGGATAACAAGTATTACGCTACCTCCTACGGCCCAACCAGGGGCCCATGAAGATCATCCACCGACCAAGGTGGGCCGTTATGTCGGTTCCAAAGAAGGATTCTTGACGAACAAGGCAAGAAGACGAAGAGACAAGGAAAGTTTAGATGTAGAACTCTTTGTAACCTAGTCGAACCCGGACAGAACTCTCGAGACCTGGCCTGCAATATAAGGGCCAGGAGAGGGTCTGCCGAGGTACACACAATCATCACAACCAAAACCACCGCAAGTCTAGAGCTAGGTCATTAGAAATCTTAGCCTCTTGACGAGTTCATAGTCAAAGCCTTCGGCTACCCCATTGTAACCCGATAATTTCGACAATCAAGATCAGACAAGCAGGAAGTAAGGGTTTTACCTCATCGAGGGCCCCGAACCTGGGTAAATCTCTCTCCCCGTTTGTTTGGTATCCGATGTCTCGTGTCAGCCTGCAGGATTCCGTCAACCCTAAGCCCCAAAAGGTGGGCATTGCCGAGGAGCACCCTCGTCACCTACCATATATGCAAAAGTCAAAACCTAGTCAAGGTGGGCTTTCCCCCATTCCTTTTGAGTTGGCCGGCCAAGGAGGTGGAGGCTATGCTGGTGGAGTCCCTCCAGCACTCCACCTGCCATAGTGAAATATTCTGGATGATTCTAGAACCTTCTAGAACCTTCCATAAATTCAGCGGACCATTCCCAAACTTGGAATATGACTTCCAATATATGAATCTTATTCTCCGGACCATTCCGAAAATCCTCGTGATGTCCTGGATCCCATTCGAGACTCCGAACAATATTCGAACTCCATTCCATATTCCATATCTACTTAAAACGATATCAAACATTAAGTGTGTCACCCTACGGTTCGCAAACTATGTAGACATGATCGAGACACTTCTCCGATCAATAACCAATAGCGGGACCTGGAGATCCATAATAGATTCCACATATTCAACGATGACTTCGTGATCAAAATAACTATTAACATACGATATCGATTCCCTTTGTCGTGCGATACTTTACTTATCCGAGGTTTGATCGTCGGTATCTCTATACCTAGTTCAACCTCGTTACCGATAAGTACTATTTACTCGTACCGTGATATGACATCCCTTGTGACCTAGTCACATGCTTGCAAGCTAATTGGATGGCATTCCACTGAGAGGGCTCAGAGTATATCTATCCGTCATTTGGATGGATAAATCCCACTCTTGATCCATGTGCTTCAACTCATACTTTCAGAACACTTAATGCCACCTTTATAACCACCCAATTACGAAGTGGTGTTTGATGTCATCAAAGTATCCATTCGGTGTAAGTGATTAACATGATCTCGTGGTCGAAGGATTAGGTTACTATGTATCTTAAAGCTTGTAGCAAAACGAACTTAATGACTAGATTAAATGCTATGCTTACTATGGGTGTGTGTCCATCACATCATTGACCTAATGATATGATCTTGTTATTAATATCATCCAATGTCCATGATCAGGAAACCACGATCATCTTATTAATCAACAAGCTAGTTTAACAAGAGGCTTACTAGGGACTCTTTTATGTTTACAAAACACACAAGTATTATTGTTTCCGGTTAATACTATTATAGCATGGGATGTAAACATTTGTCATAACACAAAGATATAATAATAACCATTTTATTATTGCCTCTTGGGCATATCTCCAACAGGACCCGACGCCAAAAAGAGAGCCATTCGTCGCCAAACAGAGCCGCCATCCATCAGATCCATCTACACCACACTGAAGGAGATCCACCACCATAGTTCATCCGTTCCATCTCCAATATCCTCCATAGCCATAGCCATCACCATTGTAATAGAGATCTCCTTGAGAGTTGGCGACCATTGTAAGAATATTGTGATTTCAATCCAAGTATTTTCCGCAATAATTTTTATCTTTGTTATTGATCTTGATATTATGTGTAGTCCTCACGGTCTACGAGTTGGGGTGAATTTTCACAGCGTTTATGTGCATCCAATCTTATTATATGTGTAAGAATTGAATAGGAGTTTTGCAATCTTGTATCCTTGTCTCTTTGACTCGTTTCGATGATCTGTAGGTACCCATATCATTCAGATCGATCAAGGGAAGAGGTGAGATGAGTGGAGAACGGTGTGCTACCGCGAAACCTCACTGACAGAAAGGGGAAAATAACGGTACATGTTTAGTGATTCATTCGGGATCATTACACAATCATCTAGCTTAATGCTTTGGTCTGTATTTATATGCTTAATAACTGTTGTTGCTCGCTGCTGTGAGAACTGTGGTTGGACCAAAAGGCTCTTGTCACCTCTAGCTTTAGGGGCAAGAGTATTTACGGATGTGCTCTCACAAATATCTTATCTCTATTTTATTTGTTACACATTTGCACTTTAATTATATATGTATGCATAGCTGTAGGAGAAACCTTAAGCCTGACATATTTTCCACCATTGAACACAACCCCTTAAAAGTAGAGTAGATAGATCTCGTAAACATAAAATCAAATTAACTAGCAAGTTTTGTAGACGTTTCCTTTACACCATTTTAGCAGTGCTTACTAAGGTTCGATTAAACCTATGGAAAAAGCTTATCATACTACAATTCGTAACCCGGATCGAAGATATCAGTGGACTTCTTTGGTTGAGCCAACATCATCGATTCCCAATCGAATCAGGCGCCACCCAGTTGCCGGGCCAGGATCCTTTGATGAAAAAATAAAAAGAAAAAACTAAAAAACTAAAAGAAAGAAAAAATAGAAAAGAAAAAGGAAAATAAGAAACGAAAGAAACAAAAAAAGAAGAAGAAAACAAGAAAATAACGCAAACTAGGCTGACCAGGCATGCCCATAGCACGCGCGGGGTGTGTGTGGCGAGCGGTAGCCGCCGACTTGGTCGGTGTATAGGGTTCACCACTGCGGGCGGGGCAATTCCTATACGCCGCACATGTTAGCGAGTTGTGAGGCGCCGCACACCCCCGTAGAGTATATGGGCCTGGCCCATTGATCGCGGGTTCGGTTTTTCCGTCCAAGATTTGCATTTTTCTGTCTGGTCTTTTTTTTTGGCTGTTCGGTTTCCTGTCTAGTTTTCTTCAGGTTTAAAAAAAAAGAATTTTCGAGAAAACTTCAAATTCAAAAAAAGTTGAAATTTTTAAAAAGTTCAAATTCAACTTTTTTGTTCATATTGAGAAAATGTTCAAATTTTGAAAAAGTTTAAATTCGGTTTTTTGTTTAGATTCGAAAAATGTTCACACCCAAAAATTGATGAATTTGAAAATGTTCAAATTTGATAAATATTCAAATTAAAAATTCAAATTTTAAAAAGTTCAAAATCAGAAATTGTTAAGATTTGAAAAAGTTAAGATTTACTTTCTAAAGAATGTTTAAATTTTGAAAAGTGCAAAAAAAAGAAAGAAAAGAAACGATAGAAAAGGAAGAATGAAACAAGAAAAGAGGTATTGGGCCGGCCCAACAACCCCGCCGACCAGGTCGGGTTTATAGGATTGTTGGAGAGGTTCCGAACATGCCCCTAGGTGTTAAAAAACGACCCAGATTTGCGAAGCTGGGTCGTTTTTTGTACAAAACGCGAAGCTGGTTTTTTGAAGATCCGCGGATCCGGATGAGGGTGGCTGCAGGCTTCCGCAGGCCCGCGAAGCCGCGCCGCGAAAAAAACGCCTCGTGGTGTCGCGAACAACCTGCTACCCTAAGTGGGCTTTGTGGCCCAGTCCTGCTTCGCCTTCTCGGCCCGCTACCCGCACCGCATTCCCCACCTGTTATCCAGCGCCGCCGTTGCCGCTCCGCTTGGTTCTGGCCCCGCCTCTGCGCTGCCGCCGTGCTCCGTGGGGCGCCGGGCCGCGCGATCCGCCAGGGCCTCTGTCGATTTCGGTCGACCTTGGAGGCGCCGCAGCGACTAGCCGCTCTGGAGCTGCGGTTCAACGTCTAATTGGGTGGGTTTACGGGGTTTTCTCTCAGGAATTTTGCTGCACAGAGGATTGACTGGCGGAGCCCGGAGGGCGGCGGGGGGCCGTGGAGGCCCGGATCTGGCGCGGCGACATGTCCTCGTCGGCGGCCGTCACAGCGGCGGTGCACGTCGCGCAGCGCCACGCCTCTCCGGCGCCAAGGCGCGAGCAGTCGCCTCTGAACCCGAACTCGCAGGCGCTCCGCGCAGCGGGCCAAGCCAGCGGGTCCTCTGCCGCCGCCTGAGGACTCATATCGCCAATCTTGACCGCGTCCTCGGGAAGCCGCCGACGGTGCCGAGGCCGACGGGCAGCCACGCCCACGCGGCGAGCAAGGAGCCGCAGGCCGGGAGCCGCGACGAGGAGCCGCTCAACGTCAGGCACGGGCTGCTCAACGCGCTGAACCTGTCCTTCTTCGTGCCCATGCCCGGGATGCGGGCGCGCAAGGCCGCCGACGAGCACATGTCGCCGCGCAGAGGCTCGTTCCCGACGGCGCCGGGGCGATATCCGCGACGGCCGCAGCGTTCGCGCCACCAGCCTCGCGTTGCGCGCCCGTCGCCACTGCGGGGCCGCAAGGTGTAGGCCGCTCTGTTGCGGCGCCGGGTGTTCCTCGTGGTAGAAGTGGTGCGTCTTCGCGGCAGAGAGGAGCGCCATGGGCATTGACCCGAGCTCGCGCGCGCGGAGGCAGGAACCTGCCAATCCTGCGTCTGTCCGTGTATGTGCGTCCGCAGGCAGCTGCTTATCCTGCAATTTGCACTGGCGGCTCACGCGGCTAAAGCGGGCTCCTCCGTGGACTTGTCCACCTGCATCCAGAAATACCTGGCCAACTGGCCGGCCTGGCCCGGCATAGGCTTCACGTGCCTGGCCCGGCACGGCACGCCATGGCCCGTCAAGCTCGCGGGCCGGGCCGTGCCGGCACGGGGGCCTGCATTCCAGGCCTGGGCACGGCACCAGCGCTAAACGGGCCGGCCCGTGGCACGTCAAGCACGCGGGCCTCTTAGTTGACTCCTGTTGGTCCGTCAAAGTAACCTATAATTAAGTCCAAATAGCTACCAATCCACAAGTAGTTCCTTGGTCTGTTGGTCTAGTTGCGGGAGAGGGATCAGGAGGTTGCGCGTTCGACCACCGGCTCTCGCATTTTTACCGCTATGTTCTTCATTGCTGTTGGTAGCATGCGTGCCGGGCCGGCACGCGTGCTTGAGGCTGCGGCCCAGGCACGGCACCTGATTTTCGCGGGCCGGGATGGGCCCGTAGCGGGTTTTTTTCGCGTGCTGCGGGCTGGCACGCCAAAGCCCGGCCCGTTGGCCAGGTATGATCCAGATCCGCAGAACAGCAGAACCCGGAGCTGCGTATATTTACGAAATTTTGCCACCGCCAAGTGAGCTTACAGCTTTGATTAGAATTTCCTTGGTCCTCCTTACCCGTCCCGCACGAGCCCGCTAGACACAGTGACCTCGCCGCCGCTGCTTGCTCTTCCTCCTCCTTTCGCCGCTGTTCGCCCATCCTCTTCCGTCTTCCGACGACCCCAACCCTAGCCACGGCCCCACGAGCACAAGGCGACCATGGCATGGAAGTGACCGACCTGCTCGGTGAAATTCTCGGTCTTCGTCTTTTGTGAGCTCAGGTTCAATTCCTTTACAAAGGATCCCCTCTCCCTCCCTCTAATCAATTGGCAGTACCAATTTCACGAATTGGTGGCCGCGGGCGAGATCCTCCGTTGAGCGGGCTCTGCCGCTCAGGTACACTTTCCTTTTTTTTTCAGGTAACGTACTGTTTGGAAGCTGGCAGGCAGTATTGATTCCATCGATTTGGGCTGCAACTTGCTTCCAAATGGGCTGGATCGGCTATAACTGGGCTGCCAGCCCACTGAAATCGGAGGAGCCGTGCCGAACGTTTTAAGCTCCAGATGCGACGCCGGATCTGGGTCGATGGAGCTGAATTTGAGGATTTGGAGAAGGGGGGCTACTTCCGAACACGACCCTACCGCAGTCCCCAGACCGACGGAACACTGAGGGAGGGCCGTGTTGCTTGGGTCCCCGTCTGGCCGTCTCCATATCTCTGATTCAACCACGCGGCCGGCTCAGATTCCGCCGAGGTATGTGTTCCCCTCTTGTGTTGGATTGCAAACAAAGGCGGTTTCTTAATCCGATTTTCCTTCCGGCTAGTTAGAGACAGGGTCTATAAATAGCTCATGGATATGCAGATTATTAGAAGACCCCGTCAAATCGCGATTGCAGATTTCAGATCTGTCTTTGTGTGTTCTCGATTGCGACGAAAATCGAGTCTTTAGGCTGAGGAACAAGACCTCAACGATGAATCAGAAAAAGGAGCTGATCTTGGGAGGAGGGATATCCAAGAGGCGGCAGGGGCTATGGGACCGTGCCGACAAAAAAAGGTCGCGGAAGCAGAAACACCTCTATCTGGTGCTAGATGACTGGGCCAAGGGCTTTAGCATCCGCAAGATTGACATTGACACCTTGGACTTGGACAGCAGCTCCGACATGGACCTGGAGCTCCCAAACGTCCGGCTAGTGTCACCTGAACCTAAATATCGCATGAACTTTGCTGCCCTGGGCAGCAATATCTTCATTGCGAGCAACAGACACCCTGGCACCATGGTCTACGACACAGAGACAAATGGATTGGCCATCGGCCCTCATCTCCCGGATACACTGCTCCGCGGGACTCAGATCCTTGTGGCTGCTGCTGACATGCAGCAACTGTATGTGTTCAAGTTTAACCACATGGATATGCAACAGTCCTTCGAGGTGATGTCCGCAAAACAGGGGGATCTCCACTCTTCAAATCCAAGCACGGACTGGTCTTGGACAAGTGTGCCCTCCCCACTGCCATTAACTGAGGGTGACAGAATCACCTCCTATGCCATGCACCCGGATGGACACACTATCTTCATGTCTGCTAGCAACAACCGCAATGTATGTACCACCTTCTCCTTTGACACCAAGAACCATAACTGGAGGTTTCATGGGGAATGGGCCTTGCCTTTCCAAGAACAAGGCTACTTCGACAGTGAGCTGGATGCGTGGGTCGGCCTTCATGAGGATGGCTACATTTGTTCCTGCCAAGTTGCTTCCCCCACCAGTTTAGTTATCATGCAGCCGGACTGCAAGATGGTCAAAGAGAAGCTTTTCCTCAAGCACTCGGGGAGCCTAGGTGCCACCCTCACTTACATGGGGAACAGCAGGTTTTGCCTTGTGGAGAGAGTCGTACGCAAAGAAATGGAGTTTGAAAACAGCTTTGTTGGTGACTGTGGCTTTATGGTCCACATTACCATTTTTGGTCTTAAGTACAGTCGTGAGGGAGAGCTGCAAACCACCATCCACCGAACCACCAAATCATATCAAGTGTCTAAGAATTTCATGTCATTTTCTCCTGTAGCGTTCTGGTTATAGCTAGGAATGCTGGTTGGTTTGGTTGTATGCAATGCATTTATGTACTTTTCATGGATGTAAATTATGATTTGTGGCAATTTTTTTTTTTTTTGCTTCTCGTGGAAATTTTTGTGGAACCTGCTGAGGTATCTTTGCTACTCTTAAACAAGAGTTGGTGCTACATTCTTTCTTAGGTTCCTAGTACCCTTCTATCTCTCCCTCTTTCCCTTGGGCTCCTATTGCCCTTTCTCATGGAGTAGGCTGGTTATCCTCAAAGCTCTTCGTTGGAGGTTTGGCCTTATTATAATATATATACTCTTTTTTGATCTGTTAAAAATAAGTTGTTCTGCTGTGGTACTATATCTGATTGCCGTGAATAATTGTTGTAGGGCTTTCCTGGAGCACAAACGAAAGCACTCTGACGGATGCCTTTTCCCATTACGGTGAAATTATTGATGGTAATGGTTTTCTCATTTATTTCTCTGCTCTCATCTTGGACTGTTGTTTTTGTAACGATGTTTCGTTTTTTTCCTTTTCTTCGTTTCTGTCCAGCTAAGGTCGTCGTAGACCGTGACACTGGAAGGTTTAGAGGTTTTGGCTTTATAACTTATATGCAGCAGATGAGCATGCTTCGTCTGCCATCATGGCCTTGAATGGAAAGGTAAATTCATAATCAGGATGAACTCTTATCAGCTTTCTTGTTCCCAAGCTTTTTGATACTGATGTAATTACTAGGTTAGGATAATTTTTTAGAACC
The DNA here is from genome assembly GCF_022539505.1 of Lolium rigidum. Taxonomy (NCBI): domain Eukaryota; kingdom Viridiplantae; phylum Streptophyta; class Magnoliopsida; order Poales; family Poaceae; genus Lolium; species Lolium rigidum. The sequence continues at coordinate 5,235,750 of NC_061513.1, forward strand.
ATATCCTATGCAAATTCTCTGCATCAAGAAAATGTTTTCTAAACTTAGCTTTTCAACTCCATATTCTAGATTTATGGTGGTCTAATGCCGTTGTGTCACCATTCTTGGTTGCCCGAGGTGTCTGGCAACCGTGGCGTTGCTGCCCAGTTGTTCAAGTCTCAATGCCTCACCATTCTTGGTTGGAGGCAAGGCTAGGCGAGGCCTAATGTCGTTGTGGTCTGTAGTTGAGAGCACCTCCTTACCAAGTTGTAGTCGCTTGGTGAGGATGGTCGTGTGTGTGTGTGTTCCTCCTTCTGGATGTTGTACCCCCGATGGCTTCCTTCTCAATGAAACGAAACCAAAATCTCTTGCGTTTTCTCGAAAAAAAAGATTTATGGTGATCAAATTCCTGTTGATTCCACTGAAGTTTCAGCCTCCTATTGTTCTAGAGTTCACTGCAATCCAATTCAAGTTGGATAACTGTAGCATGCTATCCAAGTGTTGGGAGCACTAATATTATAATACTACTACTATATATCAAAGCTGAACCCTTTTGCTTGAACCAGGGCAATTTGGTACTGTTTCATTTTTCTTTTCTTTCCTTGGATATTTATTGTTATTCGTTTATGTAGTGGTCTGGCTGCCCATGAAGACCTTTTTTTTTTTTTTTTTTTTTTTGAGCAAACGACCGAAGCTTTATTCAAATAATTGGAACGTTTACAAAAATTCCGAGATGACTCGGAGGAGCAAACCACACATGCCTACCACTATCTAAAGTAGTCGATGATCGCGCCAGTCGATGTGCTTCCCCATTTGCTTCGCGTCGTTCATGGCTAAATGTAGCCACAGAAAATTCTCGCCTCTTCTCTAGGATCTCCCTTATGATCATGCAGTGTTCTCCCCTTGTACCTTCCTCGTTAATTGCTTTGACTACATTTGAACAATCTGACACAATGTGCAGCTTCCTCTCATGCATATCTGTAGCCAAATACAGTGCTTCCGAGACCGCCATCGCCTCCAGTACTTCCGGATTGGAAACCCCAACATATACCGTGGCAGAAGCGCCCAAGAAAACTCCATTACTATCTCGACAAACACATGCCGCTGCACCCTTCGATTCTCCCCGGGCGACTGCCCCATCAACATTAATCTTCACAAGTCCAGGAGCCGGAGGAGTCCAACGTGACTCGTTTTTCTTGATTGCATGTGTTGCTTTATGAATATGGCCAGCTCCGTTCTTCTCTGTCTGTTCCAATTCTTGCAAAAATCTTTGAATAAACAGATGTGTCGACAAAGGGGACTGTTGTTCATTCTCATGAATCAACTTCCGTCTCGCCCACCATATGGCCCACAGAGTCACCAGCACTTCCACAAATTTTTGCTGTGATAGCGTTCTCGACAGAGTAAACAACCAAAGCTTCGGATCTTCAGTTTCATCAGTGAATAATGGCAGCATAATGTCATCTTCCTTAAGAGCCCATACACTATAAGCCATGTTACAGTTAAGAAGGGAATGCCTCCACGTATCATTAGTAGCCATGCAGATCGGGCATACCGGCGTAGTCGCCATATGTCTATGAGCACGAACCTCTCCTGTAGGAAGTGAGGACCTAGCCAATCTCCAGGCAAAGAAACGAACTTTGGACGGAACCTTTATCTTCCACAGTTTAGACCATGACTTCTCCTCATCCACATTGCTCGAAGAATTTGCATTACCCTCCAGGTAATTTTCTCTCCTTCTCTTTGTTTCTGCCAACATTTTATATGCAGATCTAACTGAAAAAACCCCTGTTTTCTCATAGTTCCAAGCCCAAAAATCTGGTTGTCGGATAAAGCTAATTGGTATCTGCAATATTGCCTCCATATCCATTGGGGTGAACAGCTTCTCCAACTCAGCTACCCTCCATTTCCTTGTGGCCGAACAAATCAAGTCAGAGACTAGATGGGGGCGTTCTGGCTCTGTTGAGATGCAGCATAGTGGCCGAAGACAAAAATCCCTCGGAATCCAGTTATCTTCCCACATATTTGTGCTCCTGCCATCACCAATGCGCCTCACTAGCCCCAATTTCAGAGCATCCCGACCTTGACAAAGCGATCGCCAAATCTGAGACGGTTTGGCGCCCAATTCTGCCTCCAAAACCCCACAGTTTGGAAAGTAAACTGCTTTCAAAATTCGAGCGCTCAAAGAATTTGGCTCATCCAATATTCTCCAGACCTGCCTAGCCAGAAGAGCCAGGTTAAAAAGTTCAGTATCCCGGAATCCCACTCCGCCCATATATTTTGGCATCGTCATAGAGTCCCAAGAGACCCATGCCGCCTTCCTCTCTCCATTCTTGCTTCCCCACCAAAATTTACGGATCACTGATGTGATGTGATCACATAAACCACGTGGCAATTTGAAGAGAGCCATAGAATAAGTCGGTATAGCTTGTAGTACTGATTTTATTAAAATCTCCTTTCCACCTCCTGAGAGAAACTTCTCCATCCATCCTTGAACACGCTTCCAGATCCTTTCCTTTATATATCCAAAGGCGCCGTTTTTTGACCGACCAACATCAGTTGGCAATCCCAAATATTTATCATTCAGTGTCTCCTTGTGCAGCTGAAGAGCATGCTTAATCTCCTGCCTATAATTGTCCGCGCATCCCTTCCCAAAATACACAGAAGATTTCTCCTGACTTACACACTGACCCGAAGCGTCACAATATTTATCTAGCACACCTTTCAGCTTAGTAGCCTCCGCAACATCAGCCTTGCAAAAGAGAATACAATCATCTGCGAACAACAAGTGATTCACCTTTGGAGCTGAATCAGCAATCTTGATCCCTTCCAAAACTCCAGTTCGCATAGCTTCCTTCAACATACATGAAAGCCCCTCACCCGCTAATAAGAATAGGTACGGTGATATTGGGTCCCCCTGTCGGATACCCCTGGTTGGTTTAAAACAAGGTGTTCTAGAGCCATTGAAGAGCACTGAAAAAGAAACCGAGCGCACCCCCCTCATCACTGTCTGGACAAACCGCGGTGCAAACCCCAATTTCTTCATGATGGCTTCAATATAATCCCACTCAAGCCTATCATAAGCCTTTTTCATATCCAACTTCACTGCACAATGGGAATTCCTCTTACTCCTATTATTCTTCATATAATGTAAGCACTCATAAGCTGTGATCACATTGTCCGTAATAAGACGGCCAGGAACAAATGCAGACTGCTCTTCAGAAACTATCTCAGGGAGAATCTTCTTCAAACGGTTAGCAAGCACTTTGGATGCAATTTTAAACACCACATTGCACAAGCTAATTGGTCTGAATTGAGAGAGATTCGATGGGTTTTTTACCTTAGGGATAAGAACGATGAACGTGCCGTTTAACTCCTCAGGTGAATCTTCTCCATTAAGAAGCCGAATAACAATCCTTGTAATTTCCTCGCCACATAAACTCCAATGTTTTTGGAAGAAATGCGCCGGAAAACCATCAGGCCCCGGCGCTTTGGTTGGACACATCTGAAACAGTGCATTTTTAACTTCCAATTCAGTATATGGTGCCAACAAATCGCTGTTCATATCATGGGTCACTTTCATAGGGACGTGAGATAAAACCTCCTCCATCCCGATCACCCCTTCAGATTTATATAAATCCTCAAAGAACTCCTTCGACATCTCTTCCAACTCCATTGGATTATCACATATTGTGCCATTTGGACGTGTCAACTTTTCTACTCTGTTCTTCTTTCGCCTCATATTGGCTTTTTGGTGAAAGAATTTGGTATTCTTATCACCCTCAGCTAACCACTGTATACGTGCACGCTGGCGCCACATGATCTCCTCCCTATATCCCAGTTCAGCAATTCTTTCTTCCACCTTCCTCTCCTCATGTGTCGGCCCCACCCGACCCTCCGTATTGCGCAACTCCACAAGCCTCTTCCTTAGCTCTCGCAGTTCTCTCCTAACCCCACCAAATGTAGAGCTACCCCACATCATGCAAGCACCTGCAGTAGCCTCAATCTTTGCACAAAGTTCAGTTACATTAGCAGCCTCACTACATTTCCAAACACCCTCCAGAACCGACCCAAAATCTTGATGGCGTTCCCACATCAATTCATAACGGAATGGTTTACCAATTGCAATTCTTTGATTCTGAGCCTCCATCTCGTTCAGTAACAAGATGGGAGAATGATCAGACTTGACTGCATGTAGGTGCCTTAAGGAAGCAAAAGGAAACCTGACACACCAATCAGTCGATGCAAGCGCTCTATCCAGTCTAACACGAACAAAATCTCCTCCTGCTATTCTCCTCTCAAAAGTCCAGTCAAGACCGACATAACCAATATCACACAGCTGGCACGTATCAACAACTTCACGAAATAAATTGATTTGTGCCATGTCTCTCTCATTTGGTCCCATTTGTTCTTCTCTTCGCAGAACTTCATTAAAGTCACCAATATTCATCCATGGCAAGTCACAGTCAGCCTTGAGAAACCTCATCATATCCCATGTGTGGAAACGTAAGGCACGATTCGCTTCACCATACCAGACCGTGAGCCTCCATGGGTCCTTGCCCGGTTCTACCACTGTCATATCAATATGATATTTAGAGAAATTTCGTAGTGCCAGAACTAGTGGATCCTTCCAATAGATGCACAAGCCTCCACTTCTACCGCTACTATCAACTCCATATGCATGATCAAATCCCAAACTTCTACTTAACCCCTCTACTCGATACTTCGCAATCTGAGTTTCAGCTACACAAAGGATCGAGGGACGATTCTCCTGCGCCAAGTCACGCAGTTCATGAACTGTCGCCGGGTCGCCCAGCCCCCGACAGTTCCAAAATAATGTACTCATTGGGCCTGGCGGTCCTCCTCGGAGGCCGCCTCTGTCGCCACGACAATTGTTCCTTCTATTCCAGTGCTATCCTTCTCACTTACTTTTTTAGGTCTCTTTTTATCCCTTGGTGCCGTATAAGCTGGCGGTGGTGGTGGCACCCCCACGCCCAGCCCACCAACTGAGTTCACTTCCTTTGTGTTGACAGTGGCAGAGCCATCGCCAACCTTAATATTGCCAGCATCCTCTCCTCCAAAGTCCAACTGTCTAGCCGCCTGTCTCGTTACATCAGCGTCCTCTCTCGCATCTTCCTCCATCTCTACAGTAGCCGGATTTTTCGCTGGACTAGACGCCGTGTCACTTATATCATCTTCTGAGAATGCATCATCAGACGTGCGCTTGCGAGGAGCACCAAACTCCCCCCTGCCTCCCCTCCCTCGGCCACCAAAACGCCCACTCATCGGAGCTCGGTAAGCAAATTGTCCCACTTGGACCCTCCTCTTCGCTATCATCCATTTGCCATATTGGGCCTCTTCAGGTGTGTGAATACCATCACCGCACTCCTCCATATCATGACCCATAACACCACAAACATCACAGAAATACCCAATTTTTTCATACTTGACCAGCAGCATTTTTCTCCCAACACCATCAACGTTCAGAGGGACAAAACGAATCAGTGGTTTACTCACATCAATGATAGCCCTAACTCTGACATAATCTCCCTCAAACCAGCGTTGTGGATTCATCTCAACACTCTTGATCTTCCCAATCCTTCTAGCCAGCTGATCAACCACTTCCTGAACACGATAAAGTTCAGGTATAGAGTGAATCTGCGCCCACACAGCAGTATGATCAAGTGTAACCTCTGCCGGTGCTACCAAACCATCATATTCAGATATCACAACAACCAGCTTTCGGAACAGCCAAGGTCCCTGGTTCATCACTTTGTTCCAATCACCCAAGCAGAAAAATTTAAAGGTAAACAGATTATCATCTACCTCACGTAGTTCTGGATCATTTGCCAAACCCCAGACGTGTTTCAATGTTTGAAACAGAGCTTCCGAACTGAAAGGCTTGTTCGTATTTACTCTGGCCACCGCCAACCAGCGCGACTTCTTCATCCCAAGGAGATCATCCTTACCTATGAAAACATCATCAAGCTCCCCCTCCCGCAGCTCCAGATTCTGCAATGCCCTTGCAAGTGCTTCATCCCCCTCCTCCTTCCTGGAGCCCGATCCCCTTTCAAACCTCGCCATCAGATCAATCAACCGAAACCCGCCTCCAAAACCCTAACCCTAAGCGCAGCGCCAAGACCGGGTAAGCGGACCAGCCGCCCCTTGATCAGTCCGAACGCGCGGGTGGGAAGGGATCCGGATGTAGGGCTCGAAGAACTCAACACCAAGGTCTCACGCCGGTGAAGATCGCCGGCGGAGCAGAAAACCCTAGTCGCCTAGGGTATTTTCCGCATTTTTGGCTGCCCATGAAGACCTGTGCGCTGGAGCGGTTCCTCAATTTTCAGATAGCATTTGCTCAAAGCGGTGATGCTATGAAGTGGGCTCCACCATGAAACAATCGAGGCAGCCCAGCCCACTCCTCAGCAGATTGAGCAATTTCCCTCTCCCAGCACCGCACGCCTCCGCCAGGCCACCTGCGTCGACACCATCGCCATCCCCTAGATGTCCGCCGACCGCGTCGCCGTCTTCCAGGACACCGCCCGCAACGCCACATGTACCCCTCTCTATGCAAGACGAAAGAGGCGGCGGCCGTGAGCGAGCGCAACCGCGGCGGCGCTCTCCCTCTCCTTGCTCTGCCCTCTGATTTTCTTATCCTCCCCTTCTCAACACCGGCGCCCTCCTGATCTGGCTGCCTGCTTGGCCGCGCCAGTCACTGCAGGAGGAGGCAGCAGCGAGGACGCGCCGACGCGTTTGACTTCGGCAGAGCCCGAGAGCATGCTGGGGAGAATCCTGCGCACATGGATAGGACGGAGCCGACGGGGCACGCGTGCCATCCGAGGTGTTCGATGTCGCGCTTGAGTACTCCTTGGAGTCACGGGGGCGGCGGTGTTGGTGCTGAGGGTGGCCTCTGCATTCGCCCGTACCCGGTGGTCCTGATGCTTTTCGTCCATGTTGGTGCAGGTTCCATGCCGGCGGTAGGCAGGTGTGACCCGCAGCGACAGTTACCTCCTGAGCTGTAATCTCTCCTTCTCTTCTTATATCTGTGGTCTTAATGCTTTCATTTGATTTTCTTGTCGTTACATGGAAATGATATGGAGGAAATGATATGCAGAACTTCATTTGCCTTCTTCGTAAAATTATGCTGAGCTTTAATTGTAATCACAGGGAAACACAATGGAAGTTCATTTATGTGCCAAACAACCACATTGACCAGTTTAGAGAACAGCTGAAGGAAAGACCAATCTATACATTTGGGAGGTTCATTGTATTTCTATTTATTGGTTGTGTCTTTGGCTCTTTGCTAGGCTTCTAGGCGGATATTGACGAGGTAGAATTAGATCCCGAGTTGTGCATTTCTTCAGACATCTCTTCATTGATATGAAGGTGAATTATGTATTTTAAGTAATTCCTTTTGTGATTACTCAGGATATACTGCTAATTATAATTATTTTACTTCTTAATTGTGTTGTAGGTTCTGATGCAGACCTAGGCGGAGCAGAGCATGGAGGAGCCTCTCCTGCTGGTTTGGCTTGCTCCTTCTGCATGGCTTCCGACCGGGAGGCGGGTCTCCTGGACCTGTCTGCGGCTTGTGCACTGGCCGGCTTGGCTTGCGTGAGTCCTCTTCGGCTGCACCTGGTATGGTCTCGGCTGGCTCTGCACGGGCCACTATTTTGATCAGTGCTTCTTCGGTTGGGCGCGCCAGAGCACGTGGGACGTCTTACTCCCATGTTGCCCCTCTGTCTACCCCTTTGGTTGCTTCCGGTGTTGGTTCATCTGCTCTTTCCGCTTGGTCGTCCTCCATTCCGGGATTTTCAACTTGCTGGTGATGAAGCATGGAGGTGTGCAATTTGGCTGGGTAATCGGCCGATCGAACCTGCTGATTACTGCCTCGCCTTTTCCCCTTGTGTTTTTTGCTTCCATCCTATTGTTCACCTGTTCGTTTATCATATTATATGTAGCTGCAACCATCTGATGTATTACAGTTGTACTACAGGTTGTTCACCAGTGGTTCTGGTTTGCCAAAAGGTATTAAGTTTGATCCATCTGACCAGAAACCGCTTTGGAATTCGCTGGCAAAACATGATAAACCAGGTGCTTAGCTTCGCCTATTTATGGATGAATTTATTCCAACAGTTGAGGAAGACGGTATCAGTTACACCCATCCACATAAACTTAGGTTCACCTTCAATTTGAACTTCAAAGTACCCAAATATCTCTGGGAAACCATAAATATCTTGCATACAGTAAAAGAGTATATGTTTCCTTTATTAGTCATGCATCTACATTTTGTAGCTTCTGTCAAATGCCTTCCTGTGTTAATTTGTTTTTCTATCTGGTCTTTTAGTCCAACCCAATGGCTTCCACTTAATAAGTCTAGTATCGATACACAGCTTTGTTTTATTTCCATATATTCACTTAATACTGAGGTGTACATGAACGTTGTATATGTTGCCTGCTTATATTTCTGAACTGGTTCAACTATAATCTGAAAAAGAGAGCATCTTTTTTTGTATAACATTCTTATATATTCCCTTAATATTGCACATTGCTTATTTTGAAAGAGAGACTTCACTTTCTTTCTTTTTAAGTGGTGTCAAAGAAAACATCGTTCTATTAATGCATTTCTGAGGTATTAGGTATACACTAGGGATTTCTGATTTATTTGTGGATTGACCTATGTTTGGGCTAATTTATCAGTTTCAAACTACATTTTCACCCAACGGCTGCTATGTTTTATTGAGTTGTGTATTGGAATCTTGGAGAACATGGTAACTATTGATTGTTTTCTGTTGGAACTAATCAAACTACAACTATTAATTATTTTTCATATACTCACATCCATTTCTATCAAAAAAAAAAAAAATCATCTGAGCAGCATGTAGTTTACATATTATTACAGCAATAGAAATCCCAAAGCTTCTATCTCCACCTCACATTTATTCTGGGGTTTTTTATCTGCGATGAAGACATGATTTTTTTGCTTGTTCTTCTTCCTCCCATTCTAAAAAGATTTTGAAGATTTGCTGTATCTGTACGATCTTTATTAATAGTTGTCCATTCAAGTTTTGAAATTCAAACCTGATATGCTCCTGCCGCCGCGCTACACTACCGCTTCCCTTTTGTTGCTTCAAAAGGCCAATGACCGCATAATATACCTTCACACACGTTGTCTGATTCGTCTTAGCTAGTACCCAGTTGGAACTGACAATGAGGATGGCATGTTTCTTCTTTTCTCTTTTGCTTTGTGGTTACTTTTTTTTGTTCCTGTCAGTGATGTCTTTGTTCTTCTCTGCATGACTGCATGTGGTCGTGGTTTTGGTAATTCTACTGGATCATCTTCAGTTGTGCTAGCCAGCTCTGTTTATTATCCTTTTCCAGATTGTTGTTCTTTAGGTTCAGGTCCTATATCAGGTAGTTTGTATTGTCAGTTAGTTTGTATTTACACGTGCTTTCTTCAGATATTTGTAGCTTCCATTTCTTTACCTCACGTACCAGCTTCTTTATTGTAGGTCCGTACATTCGGGCTGTGTTGGACATCTCCTGTCCATCGCAGACGTGGCCGGCCTCCTGGTGTCACGCATGGAAGGCGTGCTAGGTCTCCTGTTCATGGCCGGGGAAGTTGTGGCAGGGGAGGTGTTGTTCCTCCTGTGCTATCAACACAAAACTATTGCTTTACGTTTGCGCACTTATGTGGTTTGTTTTTCAGTTGCTCCAGTGCCTGATCATTTTCTGGCACCGGTTGTTGGTTCTGTAGGCGGCTCTTCTATGTTCAGTTCTCATCTTATGCAGATACTCGGGGACGAGAGATCCGTCTAGGGAAGTGGCTGGTTAGTTGTTCTGACGGTACTGTTTTTCTTATCTTTCTTTGCATGGCATGTTTTTTACTTGTTAGATTGTTCAAACATGATTACTAATTTCTTCTGACAACACTGCTGGAGACAGGTGTCATAGTTCCATTTCTTAGTCCACGTTGATTACATTCAGTTCTTTGTTGGTGTCAACAAAGTGCGTGGAGAATATATATATATATATTTTTTTTTTGGCAAATAAAAACTTTATTTAACTTCATAGACAAGTCACTAACATCAATGTGCAAAATTGCACATTAAGAGAGCTGATAACAGCTTTAACAGGGCAGCTAAAAGCATCATGCTTTGAACCTAGGCAAGTGTACTGACAGGTTTCTAAATTGGACAGATGATAAGCATCTTGAGCTTGCTTGTGAACTATCATGTTGCTCTCTCTTTTTATCTTGAATACTCTAGCATCGATGCCTTGCGTGTATGATACGAACTGATGCAAACTTGGTCTAATTGTCCAGTGCCCTGGGTACCTTGCCGGATTCCTTGTTGCTGCCTCCGCCAAGACTTGACTATCTGTTGGAAGTTTGGATGTTGCACCTTCATGGCCTGTCCTATTTGAGCTGCAAGTTCAAGAGCCTTTGCTTCAGCCATCAAAGTAGAATCCACCATGGTAGTAGCTTGCACGAGAACATGTATGTTTCCTTGATTGAGCCACTGCATGAAAATTCCTATCCCAGCTTTAGTTCTTGTACCTGCAAGGACATAAGAAGAGGGAGAAGGATTTTTCCAAGCTGTGTCCGTAAAAATGTTAGGGCCCTTTGTAATCCTATTTCTGTCAACAGCAACAAGGGAGTTTGGATCTGAAACTGCAACCAGAGCAAGAGCTGAACCACCATGTTCCTGAAGCTCCACTTCCCCTGTATTAAGAAGAGCTTGTGCAGCATGCAGAACCTAGAATGTAGCTTTATGTTTCCTGTTGAAAAGGAGGTCATTCCTAGCTTTCCAGATAGACCAAAGTATGTTAAAAATCATTGCAATTGAGTTATCATTTCTACATGTAGTCATCATGTGATAGATGGCATCTTCTACTTGGTTGATCCCTTGTTGGATTAAGCCTTCGACTCTCAAACCTAAAGGAGACGCAAACCAGATTGCATGGACGTAATGACAAGAGAAGAAAAGGTGAAAGTCAGTTTCATCCATACCGCATCTACAACATTTGTGATCAATGTGAATTGATCTAGCCGCTGCTCTAACTCGTGTAGGAATCGCTTTTCTTAGAAGCCTCCAGCCAAAAACCTGCACTCTAGGAGGCATATCCTTGTTTGTCCAAATAGCATGAGCCATGTTTCTTATCTGAGTACTGAGACAAGTTTGTGTACCAACATTATAACCATAGAAAGCAGGATGAAATAAATGATAAGAGCTTTTAGAAGCACAAATTCCTGAAGGCGTAAATTTCCAAATTAACATGTCATCGTTATTATCAAGACCCACAGGAAGATTAGATATAATGTTGGATTTATCCGCCCCAAACAAAGTGGTAAGCAAGGTAGTGTTCCAATTCTTAGAGTTAGGAAACCAAAGATCAGAAATAGTGGCAGGATATTTAAAACCTGTTTCTTGAATATTAAGGCATTCATGAAATTCTTTCCAAAAGGGACACCAGGGAGTGGACCAAATACAAGTATTCCCTTTTGAAATTTGGATAGAAGTGGCACTAATAAGGGACTCCCTTACCTTGAGAATGGAGGTCCAAAATGCTAATTTGGGAACCTTATTTGAAGCCTTCCAAAATGATGTGCAAGGGAAGTACTTGGATTTCAGAATCTTAGCCATGGTACTTTCTGGAGAACTAACTATTTTCCATGCTATATTCACCAGCATTACCTTGTTAACTGCCTCAAGATTCCTAATACCCAACCCTCCTTTTTTGGACTTGCAAATTTCTGCCCAGGCTTTTAGATAAAGAGGTTTAGTTTGGTTCTCTTCCTGAACCCCAGTCCACCAGAAGTCTCTAATAACTGCGTTCTCTTCCTAAACAGGTAGAGAAGAGAAAACATATGTAATTAAAACTAGCCTCGCAGCATGAGAGAGCTTATTAGCCTTATAACCATTCAGACCAGATTTGAACTTATTCAAGACAAAAGAGTATGCTTCAGATCTATTCCTGGCTGGCATTATAAGAGGATGACCCAAGTGGGTGGTTTGAGCATTCATGTCTACAACTCTACCACTAGGGATCGGAGCCCGATCTCTAGCTTCCCATCGGACTACTTCCCCACCACATGATTGCTTTCATCCTGGGCGTGGAATCAGCCAGTCAAAAAGCCCTCTATTTTTTCTTCATGCAGCAGATGGCAATTTATTTCGTAATAACTACTCCCTTGATTCACGCCAGAACTACTGGCGCCATGCAATTTGCTTCCATGTGAAGAAGTTTAGTTTCCAATTGAAGATCACTTTATTTTCGTTGCAACTTAATTTTGCTTCATATTTTACAAAAGCTAATTTGCTTCTAATCCGATTCAAAATTATTCTCATCCAAAAAAAAAAAACTCGGGGTCCAGATCCCAACACATAGAGAAACAGTTTCCTCAATCAGAAAATTGCTTAGCAGGGAAACTATTCTCGCATCGAACAAAGATATGATGTTCACAATTTTTTATTTCCATGGAAGAAAAATTGTGCTTCGATCCATAAGAGAATTTACTTCCAATGCTACTAAGCAACTAAAATTCTTTTCAATCAAATAAAGGAAGTTTTGCATCGTAATTATGGTTTCCAATGATACCCTACTTTGCTTCTATTGGTTCTCAAATTAGCTTCGATATACTATCATTTGCTGATTTCCAATGTATTGCCGTATAGTTTGTTTCTGAACCAACCTAGACATTTTCCTCATATTGGTAATTTGCTTCAAGTAGAAATACAAAAAATAAATTGATCTAATATATATTTATTTCCAGTTTGGCAACCTCGTGTTTCCGTGAACGAGAAATGTTGCTTCCAGTACAATTACAACTATGTAGATGCTTCCATCATGTCGTAGCATAGCCAACTCGATGCTCGCAATTTTTGTTGGACATTGCCTTGCATTGCTTTTTTTTTTTTTTGAGAAACACAGTACAAACGCAGACGCTCACATACACGCGCATACACTCACCTCTATGAACGCACACACGCACACCCTACCCTTATGAGCACCTCCGGAAGACTGAGCCGGCGGATTGGATCTTGAAATTGACGAAGTCACCACAAGCACCTCGCTGTTGACGGGAACGTCGCCTCCCACTGAATGAATATTCCGCCTTTATGAGACACACAGATGTCAAACCTGGGGTTTGAACTCTGGTGGGCTGGGGATATAACCATCCTCCTAACCACCCAACCACAGGTTCACAAATCATGCTTAACTTGTATTCCCGCCTTGCTGGAATCACAAATAATGTGTCTGGACCTCATCCGCATGTTGCCGATTCGTATCATTGGATTGGAGGAGGAGAGAGTGGAAAAAAAGGAGAAGAATGGAAGCAGCCATGCACTCCATGCCGGCAGGAGACCCTAACCTTTCCTTAGGTTAGCCGCCTCCCGTGAACAACCCGGAATTTTTTTTTAGTGCTTCATATATCCGGAAAAAAATTTAGTGCTTCATACATTCACTTGACATATTTCAGACAACATACATATTTGCTTCCTTCAAGTCATCAAAATACACAGCTTTGTAGTTTCATATCACATGTTTCCTAAATGTTACAAATTTGCTGGAATTTGGTCTTTGTTTCCGCGCAGCAATTCAACATACATACATACAAACGGTAGAATTAGAGGTCCTAATTCCAATTCCCTAATTCTGGGCCAATTCACCGCATCCAAACACTATGTTAGAGTTGTGTTATAAGGGTTAATTAGATAGATGTCACTCCAATTATCGTGTATTCCAGAAATGACACCACAATCTTTTATCTTTCAAAAAATGTTGTACAGCAGGCCAGGCAAACACTATCATCCCTCAAAACGGAAGAGGCAAAATTAAGTCGTTGAGACCTTTTTGTTTCTCTAGCGAGCACAAACTTCCAGGCCCAACCCCACCTCCACCCGCGACTTCCTCCTCGCTCACCACGCCCGCCAGCCCTCCCTCCCGCTCCTGTGTGGCTACGAGCTTCTCAGCGCCTACGGCATTTCCCTGGACGTCATCCCCTTCGACCACCGGGCAGGCCTCGCCGCCGTCGACCAGCTCAAGTCCATCGCGCGACTCGGCAAATCTTACTTCGGTGTCAGGGCCTCCTGCGACGGGCTCCTCATCCTCTGCGGCCTCTACAGGAACTTGGACTACTCCATCTGCAACCCAGCAACTCGCCAGCATGCTCGCCTGCCTCAGCTCGATGGCTTCGCCTTCTTGGGGATGTACCCTCACAGCCCTACGGGCGAGTACCGGCTGTTGCTCGAAAAGCCGAGTTATGCACCTGCCATTCAAGGTGGATACTACGTCTTCACATTGGGCTCCGACCAGCCGCCGAGGCGGTGCCCTGATGATGCGGAGCACATGATACAGGAACTCTCTGCTGTCCTGTTCCGTGGTAGCCTGCATTGGCACGTAGAGCAGCATGGCACGGCAAGCAACATGATCAAAGTATTCAGCACCACAACCGAGTCGTTCCGACGGATGCGTGCTCCAGCTCTTCCTGGCAAAGCTCACCTGTTTGAGATGGATGGAACGCTCGGCATGTCCAGCTTTAATGATGCAGCGACAACCATTGATATCTGGATGACCCAGGACTATGAGAGCGAGGCATGGGCCTTGAAATACCGGGTTGAGTTGCTGGCTACTGCAGAGGTCACCGTGATGTTTGGAATTGGAAGGTTCGACGGTAGATGGAGTGTTGCCCCGTCTTTGGATGGTGATGTGCTCGTGCTGGTCGAATTCGGCGACTGGCTAATTCAGATTGACATGGATAGCAAGGTTGTTGCCAGTTTCCAGCGTGCATTACGCTGTACCGACCAACTTCGCCTCAAACAAAGTCTTGTTCCGCATTCCTTCTTTCCAACACTGGAGGGTTATGTGGTGAATGATTCACCTTTCATGTGAGGATTGTTGAGTGGCATGCTTCTTCTTAGCAGCTTAACTGTCAGTATCCTCATGGTCTGCAACATCAAGAGCAAGCTCGCTGGCTTCTTTGTTGGTTCATATAGAGTTATGGTCAAGAAGCTCTCATTGTTATCTGGTTGCATGAATTCAGTGTATGGCTGAAGGTACTACTGTTATGTATTAGTGTTCGAATTACCAGGACATCATGGTGCAGAGTTGAAATATGTCCTAACTAAGCTTGTCTTATGTCTTTATTTTTATTGAATGGAACAATTGACTTTGCTATTTTGATTATGATATCATATCAACCTAGTTCTCCATGTATTGTATTTGATGCTATGTTTTGTATGTGTCTGCACTCGTTCTACCGTTGTATTACTTAGCAATGCGAAATGGTGCTTACTTTTGGCGGTAGAACATGTTTACTTATTTTGTGCCCATTTCTGGATTCATTCTAGCAACTTAGTCTTTGCACATATACTCTGCCTTGTTCTTCTTAGTTTCTGTTAATTCTGCAATGTCTCATTGTTCTATGCAAGAACCAGGTTTTAGATTTGCTTAATGGTGGTCTGTGGAAAACTTAGGTTGTGCCTCGCATAAAACAATTTGGCACACGGTTTGTAGTTGCTGTTTCTAGATGGTTTGGTGGATTCAGATGCTTTTCTATTTTTACCTGTAGGTGTTGTACTTTTAGATTGACTGTATTTTGTTAAGAGTGTGTTGATTGGATCATACTGTGAAACAAAGTATCTTAGAATTGGACTAATCTGGAGAGCTTAGAATGTCCTTATAATGCACCAGTAAGGAGAGAACAGTAATTGGAAGGTAGACCAGTGGGTGAGATATTGAACAACATGTACATCTCGGCCACCAGTTCTCACCGTACCTGTATAAATTCTTCTAAACCTGGAACCGCAGCATAAGTATCCGTTTGTTCTTTGGGGTTGAGTTGTGAAGTTGTAGGTTACTATTCAGCAGCAGTTTAATATTTTGTTTAGCAGCAGTTTAGCTTTGCGGGATGGATCTGTGTGGCCAGGAGGACCAGGTTGGGGAGGTCCTGCAAGATGGGGCCCCGGAGGGTGGGGCCTGGTTCCACCTGGCGGCCCTGGGTTTCTCGTTAGCTGTGGTTCTTGGGGGCTCGGGATCGGTTCTTCGCATCCTGGTAAGTTGACTCCTTCCTCAGCCAACTGATGGAAATTTTACGTTTGCATTGTGCCATTAAGTCAGCAATTTATTTTGTGTATCATTTCTCGTCCTTTCTGAAAATCTTTCGTCTGTCTACAACATCGATCATTTCACTTGGTAGATGACTAGTGGCTCAGGGGTCAAGTCTTAAAAAGAAATCAGCGCTATCTCAAAATTCAGTCACAAGCAATGAAGCATAAACTAGTCATTTAGTTGTGTAGCTCTGAAACTCTCTTTTGTTTTAGACTCTGAATAAAATGGTTCTTCTGCAGCTTCTACTGCTTCGACCTCCTGTTCTGCTGCTGTCTATGGCCCATTCTTTGGACACCAGGCTCAGGCGGCCTGCTGCCCACTTTCTGATTGTTTTCCCAGCTGTCAAACATTTTATTGCACTAATGCTTCATGTGACATTCGATCTTAACATAAGCTATGGTACTAGAGCTTGTACTGGTAAGGAGAAGAGGTCTGTCCAGATTGTGCTCGTCTTCAAAAACTGTAACTGCCAGCCATTTTCATTGTCTATGGAGTACCACCTGGTTGGAACTTGGAAGCAGATTGTCTCAACTCTCAGGCAGGAATCGTGTGGGAAACTCACTCTGTACCTCCTGCGCTGCTGCTGGCGCTCCCTTTCTGATAGCTTTCCGAGCTGCCTGCTGTATCCACTACGAGGAATAATGCAGTTGGTCACAAGCCCTAGTCAAAAACATTGGCTGAATAACCCACCTGGGTGGAGATATTGCATACTGATAGTGTCCCTTTCTACTGAAACCACGGTCGTAGTATCTCTATTGCAGACCATTGGTTTTAGACCTGGTGCTAGTGTTGCTTCAGGGACTCAATGCATTTACCAGGTTAAATAAACCGTAGGAAACTGTAGTAAAAGATAGTCGATCGAACTGGGTGCCGAGCAGGCATCAGGCCATCCTTGAGCAACAGCACACCTTCGGGGCTTGGTGACCAGGGATGAAGTTCTGAAGAAAAAGTTGAGACGTTTACCATGTTGTACACGAAAAGTTGCATATGTAATTCTGTTCTGTATAGTAGGATTTGTGATGTTTATAATGTGAGACGAGACCACACGTTATTATTACTGTTAGTTAATGGTAATGCGTATAGGACGACGTGTGTACGTCTCGTACATAATTTGTGCTAGCTTAGGTGTGCCTTGGTTTAGACCAAGCAGACAAGCAGTTCATGTGGACTCTAGCCTAACCAACACGAGAGGTAGCTAGTAATAATTCCCAAAAATAACACAAGAGCTACTAGTAGTAATCCATCCGAAATACTAGTACGTTTATAGTTGTTATTAGATTCCACCTAGGAAAACGGGGCCTAATTAGGTGATGCTTCTGTGCAAACAAGACAAGGCGCGACTGCTCTCGTTCGGTAGACGAAATCCCAATCGGCGACCATTGCTTCTACCTGGCGTGCACGCATAGGCCTACAATACTTGACGAACGAAGGCGTAAAATTGGATGGACGATTCATGCCGTGGCGGCTAAGTGGTCCCTGTAGAAAAGGCAAACTCAAATCGATCGATCTCGGCGCGTCCGTCGTCGATACATCACGATGAACACCGGCGACGGCAGTTGCTTCCCCTACGACGTCCTGGTCGACATCTTCGGCCGCCTCCCTAGATGCGCCGTCGCCAGGTCGTGCTGTGTGTGCCGCACATGGCGCGACCTTGTCAGCGCCCATAACCTCAACCCCCCGCTGCTCCCGCTCCCGCTCCCACCCTACTTCCCAAGGCGTCCTCTCGGAGGCATCTTCTTCAACAAGCTCGGGTTCGCGTCCAACACTTGCTTCTTCGCCCCGCCGGGCTCCCGACGCCTCTTCTTTCCAGACGAGGAGAAGGTGGACCAGTCATGCAACGGCCTCCTCCTCCTCCACCGGGATGGTACGTGTGTGCTCAACCCGGCGACGGGACGGTGCTCTCGCCTACCAAGCCTAACGCCGCTGCCGCGCATCATCGCCGAGGCACTCGCCTTCGACCCGGCCGTGTCGCTGCACTACGACGTCTTCCTCCTTGAGAAGCTAGCAGCAAGACCAAACCAGGGCGAGGTTCCACAGCAGCAGCTCAAGAAACCACAGGTGGTGCGGTCGTTTGTGTACTCATCGAGCACCGGGCGGTGGGAGAACCGAGAATTCGTGCCTGGGCGATGTGCCCCTGGGCACCTCTACGATGCCGTGGCAACCCCCGCCAAATATGACACATACGATCCAACGGTGTGGTCATCAGACTATTGGCGTGGGTCGATCTACATGCACTGCCACAATGACACCCTGATGGTTCTACGCCCCTCGTGTGGGACTTATGATATGGTGCAGCTACCTGGAGAACCAGGCAGTCCATCATGCTTTATCTCGCTGCCTCGGAAATCCGTACTAGCAAGCTATGAGAGAGGGATACACTACGCGGCAATAATAAAGTTGCAGCTCCGTGTATGGATACTAACTGAATCCACGTGTGGTCAGCTATGGTGGACATTGGCATATGGCGTTAGCCTCATTCCACATTGCCATACGATTAAGACTCTCACGGGGATGGTGAGATGGGGACCATGGCGTATTGTTGGCAGCAGGGGAGGACCAACCAAGTTGACCGAGGATGATGACTATTCTGATCATAGTGATGTTGATGATGATGATGATGATGATGATGATGATGATGATGATGATGATGATGATGATGATGATGATGATGATGATGATGAGGAGGAGGAGGATGAGGAGGAGGAGGAGGAGGAGGAGGAAGATGGTTGTGGATATTCTTGGAACTCCTACTACGAGGATGAGGATGAAGGTGGTGATGCAGATTCATGGGACGAGGACAAGGACAACTTCATCGACATAGACCAAGGCGCCGAAATCCTAGACCCGCCATCGTGGCGTGACAACCGCAAGATCGTGGGATTCCATCCTCACAAGAACGCACTCATCCTCATGATTCGCTCTGCC
This sequence comes from Lolium rigidum, assembly GCF_022539505.1. Lineage (NCBI taxonomy): Eukaryota > Viridiplantae > Streptophyta > Magnoliopsida > Poales > Poaceae > Lolium > Lolium rigidum. The sequence goes on from NC_061513.1 coordinate 5,254,767, forward strand.
GTGGTAGTGTACCATCTCGACACGTCAAGGATGCAATATCTCGGTGTCGAAAACCAACTCGAGAGATGTCCCATTCAACACGGCCGTTCTGTCAACGGTTCCTTCACCTACCGACCTTGCTACGTGGACGTCAACCAGACGGACAATCGTAGGAAGGAGAGAGGGTTCCATTATATATAGCCTTTGAAACGTTCTTTCTTTAAAACTAAACACCGCTCTTATATTTATATATACTATCCTTCATGGTCACCTATGTAGCTTGTCGGTGGTAGTTGCCCTATGCTTTTCATTTCAGTTAGAATTAGAAAGGAAATTTTGCTACCATTCAACACGGTCGTTCTGTCAACGGTTCCGGTTCCTTCACCTACCAACCTTGCTACGTGGACATGCTACCAGACGGACAATCTAAGGAAGGAGAGAGGGTTCCATTATATATAGTGTTTGAAATGGTTTTTTTTTTTTTGAGATAGAAACGTTCTTTCTTTAAGACTAAACACCACTCTTATATTTATATATACTCTCCTTCGTGCTCACCTAGGTACCTTGTCGATGGTAGTTTCCCTATGCTTTTCATTTCACTTAGAAATAGAAAGGAAATTTTTCTTGGTTTTATCATGCAATACTATATGTTGCTTTTTGTTACTGATTGGGTCACTTTTGCAAATTGTCATTGGTTGTTTCAACATCTGCATAAAAGTGTGAGCTACAAAGTTTTATCCAGGTCACGACTAGTTTACCGGCACGTTATGCTCACAGGTGAATGACAACTATCACTACTACTTTATCTTCAAGAACCCAAGAGATCACACCATGTCATGTTTGATGACGTCCATGTATCAGAGAAATCATCAACTTCACTGCGATAGGTATCACTTTCAGAGAAACCCACGTATCTGCTTTGCCACAAAGGATGTCAAAGTATGTTGTTGGTTAGCGATGTATGGTAAAACTTGAGAGTGCTCATTTCGATTTCAGATATATATTTCAACTATACAAACAGGGAACATGACATCAGAATTACATAAATATGGTCTTAGAATTGGAAGTAGAACTTATGATGATTATTTTCGAAATGGGGGATAAGTAACGTGCCCTCTGCATCAATCGACGCACACATCCAGATTTCTTACAAGGTTCAAATAGTAATCAATTTACAAATGAACAATCACAGAGGGTCGATACATATATTAACCATCGGAATGAGACAAAATAAAACATGGCATATGAAACATATCTACTAGTAAGCCGCATACCAGCCTTGATGTAGATGTCCTAAGCAATCGTCAGTAACCAGTTTCCTCCAGTACTCATAGCCTCCCGCTAATCCGACGGCAGAAGGAACGACCACAGGTAAATCCAGTATCTAGCCAAAAGGATAACCTGCAAAAAAAAATTATACTTCTAATCTTGTTAAAAATAATATTATTTCTAAACAACCAAATAGATAAGCATACATACCTGAAAATGAATGTTTAATTGTAGCCTTAGTTTTCTTATCAATTCCGTTTACCGAATTCCCAAATATATTTAGTAATATTGCGGGCAGCTGCAGAAGGCGTTCGCCACAGGTTCGACTCCTCACTGAAAACCGTGCCAAGTTTCCACATGGTTTTCCTACTGTTTCTTGGGAGTGACTGGGAGCTGGCTGCAGGCGCGCCGTCGCTCAAGAGGTCGGAGCCTGCAAAGATTTCAGCAACATCATCGGCTCCCTGCCGTCGGAGTACATGATGTACATGGGGACGCTGTCCAGCGGCATCGTCGAGATCGCGGACCAAGAGCTCCCCAAGGAGTGGTCCAAGCACTACGAAACACGGTTCAGGAAAAAGATGGATGCAAAGCTAGAATGAAACTGACAAATTGAGATCTACTCTAAAAATATACGTAGTATGTGTGGCAAGAAATGACCAATGTGTTTTCAGATAACAAGCCTGTCCAGAGTAAACCACAAGAACTTGGTGATCCTGCTCGGCTACTGCCAGGAAGAGCAGCCGTACCTTCACGAGGATGATGCATGGTGTTCGAGTATGCTCCGAACGACACGCTCTTCGAGCATCTCCATGGTGATAAACTAATGGAGTTTGTGTTGGATAAGTCTCTGTATTATTTATTGTCTGTGTGAAGATGCTGATGCACATGGTCCTTGTGAAGGACTGGCTGCAGCACATATATGATCTTTGTGAAGGATTGGCTGTTAGGATAGAACAGTACCCTTGACTGCTTTTAGAGGCGTCAAGGACCGGCACTTAGACTACCATCTTAGACTAGCATTTAGCATATTCGTGGCTAGCATAAATGTTTTTTCTCTAATGGCATTTGACACGTTAGAGCAATGATGGCAGGAAAGATCTTATTCTCGAAAAGGAGGGCAAGTACATCAGGAGTTGACATCTCCTTTCAATTGTCGTAGCGCACGTGTTAATAATCTCACGGATGTACCTACACCACATCCACCCAATGGTGGACCAAGAAATATATTGAATCCTAGGAAAATCAGAGGTGGACACAATTTTTTGGACAAACCGCGCCATGAAAAAAGCTTGACATAAGGCACCACTAGCAAGCTCGGGCGGCTGCCTCCACACCCTCCCCCCAATTTGTCTTATTCTCCTTTAGAGGGAGTATAAAAAAATTTGTATATGTTTTTTTCTTAATTAACTACATAGAGAAGAATAGCTCCAAAGTTGACATTTATTTAGATTTAAGGATGTGATGTAGTTCGATGTTGGATGACAGTACCTGGCTATAGTATCTGTTTGTTTCGGCTTGATCTATCTAACCTTGAAGAGCTGTTTTGCTTTTCTTGCAGGAATATATTTACAAGATAAGTTGACCATGGCCTAAAGTGGAACATGACTTGAATCTTTTGTGAATGTTGGCGTGACATTTGGCGTCTCTGAACGAAGAAAAATCTACAAGTTTTGGAGATACACAAAATTATAGCTGTTGCACCTGTTCTTGCTTCCACCTCGAGAACATATTACATATCTTAGATGCAACAGTTGATGCAATGCACTCCAGTTGGATTCAAAAAACCGAAGGTTATTTTTCAGTACCAAATCGATTAAGCATATCAGCTGAACTATTGAAGAATATTCGCCATGCACTGAGGCTCAAGAAGATTAAAACACATCCATGATACTCAAGCACCTGTGGTACTGCATTCAGAACTTCACCTTCAGATTTCATTCAGAACATGATGTAGCTAGGTCTCAGTCGATCACCTAGAGGTAGTCGTATTCGGGGCCAGAGATGGCATTGGCCATGCTGGCGGACGGCGTGTGTGGTTAACACCTCCACAGCTGCACCTAAAACATGGTGTTTACAAACACTTTGTAAGCCCACGCAAGTTTTATTCCCTTGGTTGAGCAGTTTTGACAACCACACGACACCTCAGGACTGAACCATGCTTAGTTCATTCAGTAGACATTAAGTCTGACAGGCGTATCACTACTGTTTATGAACATGATAAGAATCGAGGGGCCCATGGACAAATGTTCGTACTGCTAGTGAACTCTATAGTTTGCCAGTGACAAACTGCAATAGTATGTTGCTTAACCACCGCCTGGTAAGTAGAAAGAAATGACCGATGCTGAGCAAGGAAATAGCAAAACCTCGAGTTAGAGCTATCGAAAATATATGCAAAGGGTGAGCTATGGAGGAATATTAGATCATTTGGAGGCAAAACGACACTTCATTTGGTGAGCTATGAAAAATAACTACAGTTAACTGATTTGCATTGTGCATGTTAGATTACTAAAACTGAAGACAAGCAAAAACAAGTAATGGTATGAGCAATTTCATGTTTTAGACATGAATAAATCAGCGTGTATGACATACAAAATGGCTGTCAGCATCATTGTTGAGATGAAAGACACATGCCCACATGCCATACAAGATGGTAATTGTCAAAAGTAATAGAAGCAAGCTACTACGACCTCCGTTTAGCTTTCTAAAAGGCTTATATTTGGAAACGGAGGTAATACTGAACTGTAGAAGAATGATCAGTTTGAATGGTTACTTTTGCAGAGTACTATGCAGTTGAATCTCACAGCTGCAACCCTGGGCACTGAAACTGGAGAATAACCATGCATTGAAGCTGAAGAATGAACATGCAAACAATTTCAGTGGTCAGGTTCAGACATGATTGCATTGGCCAAGTTACTGCTGAAATCAACAGGTCCCAATAAACCTGGAGAACATATGACAGATTTCAGATGCAACAATCATCTAGTTGGATTCAGAAATAGGATGTCATATTTTCCACAACCAAATCGATCAAGCAAACAGGCACACCAGCTCAAGAATAACAATGCAATGAGCAACTCAAATAGTTTGATCCAGTAAGATCCCATTAGCAATTCATTAGAAGGATCAAAACACATACATGATCCATCATGCGCCCGAGAGCGGTACTGCAGTTCATTCAGAGTTCACAACACCATCTTCAGAGTTCAGAATTACCATCTGCGTTCGATTCACAACTTCATATTGCCTAGCTAGAACGACCATGACTGGGTGATGGATCTATGTGGAACTTAGTTAAGCACCTGGAGGTCATCGTAATCAGGGCCGGACATGGCGTCTACCATGATGGACGAGGGCATGAGCACGCCGTCCGGCTCCAGGAACAACCGCACGAAACAGTACTACTACTAGTGAACTCTATAGGTTGCCAGTAACAACCTGAAATAGCATGTTGCTCAATCACCTGGTAAGTAGTAACAGATGGCTGATGCTGAGCAAGGAAATAAACGGAATAGCAAATCCTCTATTCTAAGTCTACAATGCATCTCATGAAACCCCTTCTAACATCTAGTAAAAATACCTACAATTAAACTGATTTGAATTGCGCTTGCTAGATTACCAACATGGGAGATTTGAGATACCACACATTGGATTAGAACATTCTTCCGGACAAGATGATACCATATGGCAAAAACTGAAGACAAGCAAAAAAGAAAAGTATTCCAAGTTTAAGACAAAAATAAACAGTGCTACTCACATTATCAGCATGCATCATTTTTGAGACGAAAGAACCGCAGACACAAATCATTGTATGCACAGGTAATTGTCAAAATCAAAAGTAGTACTAGTACTGCAGAAGCTAGGAAACTATAGAAGATTGATCAGTTTGAATGGTTATTCTTGGACAGTACTATGCAGTTGAATCTTCACTGCTGCATCCCTGGACACTCAAACTTAAGAATAACGATGCACTGAAGCTGAAGAATGGACATGCAAACAAATTCACAGGTCAGGTTCGGACATAATTGAATTAGTCAGTTACTGTTGAAATCAGGATTGATGTAATCAACAGGTAATACTTAAGATTTGTACATGTTAACCTCGAGAATAGATGAACGATTTCAGATGCAACAGTCATGCAAGAACAATGCACTTGGTTTCAGAAAGAGGTCATTCTTCAGTACTGTTAACGGAAGAATAATAACCATGCACACAGGCTCAAGAATAACCAAGCAATGAACAATGCAAACAGTTTGATCCATCAATCAAACATAAGCGATTCATTGAGAAAGATAAAATCACATGCTGCAGCTCATTCAGAGTTCGGAACATCATCACCTTCGGAGTTCAGAACACCTTCTGTTCTAGGTTCACAGCTTCAGATAGCCTAGCTAGGAAACTAACGGAAGGGAAATAAAAGGCAAAGCAGGTCGACGACCATGGCTGAGTGATCGATCTATGTGGAACTCAGTCAAGCACCTGGAGGTCGTCGTACTCGGGGCCGGAGATGGCGTCGGCCATGATAGCTGCCGGAGTGAGCACGCCGTCGGCCTCGAGGAACAGCCGCACCAGGTTCTTCGAGTAGCCGCTGACCAGCGCCACGCCGACCTGCGCCGCCACCACGGGCACAGACGCCTTGGACGTGCCGACGTTCCAGAAGACGACCTCCGGCACGGCGAAGCCCTCGGCCTCGAACTTCTTCCTGATGGCCTCGTGCTCCGACACCCAGGCCTCGCCGCCGACCCAGCCGTCGAACTCCATGTCGCTCAGGACGAAGACGCGCTTCACCATCATCTCCTTGTCCAGCTTACCGGCCACCGCCACGTTCAGGATCTTGTTGAAGACGGCCTGCAGGTTGGCGCCCTTCTGGGCCCGCACGGCGGCCAGCGGCCTCAGCTTCTCCACCAGCGACGTGCCGCGCACCTTGTGCAGCTGGTGGGCGGCGGTGTCGAAGGTGATCACCCGCCCCTTCCACGGCTCCTGGCTGAGCTCCGAGACGAGGAGCCCCAGCGCGATGGCCACGGACGCGGGCGGCTTCTCGGCCGAGCTGGACAGGGCGCACATGGCAATGCAGTTGGAGAGGCGGCCCTCGGACGCCAAGGTCGACACCATGTGGCGCCACTGGAGCTCCGCGGCCTCGTCGTGCTCGCCCTTGAGTGCGGCGGCCACGATCTCGTGCGGCAGCAGCGCGTCCGCCGGGATCTTGGCCAGGCCGGCGCGCACCTCGTCGAAGAAGCCGGCGACGCCCGACTTGTCGTGCTTCTGGAACGCCTCCTTGTACTGCCGCATCGCCAGGGACGACACGCGCGCGTAGGGGAGGTCCTCCCACTTTTGCGCGCTCATGTACACCTCCGCGAGCTCCAGGGCCTTGCGCAGCGGCACCTGCACCTCGCGGCGGAGGCGGTCGCGGACGCGGTACGCGTAGTGCTTGTCGGCCATGGCGAGGTACTCCGGGGTGGAGTCGCGCGGGAACATGCGGCGCGCGATGGCCTCGCAGATGAGCGTGGAGCGGTCGTACGAGGAGCGGAGCGACGGGCACCACTTGGCGGCGAGGGTGAGCTTGGCGGTGTCGCCCGCGCGCAGGTGCGCGAGGTCGGCCTTGAGCTGCTCGGCGAAGAGCTCGGCGACGCGGTCGTAGAGGTGGCGGAACTTCTCGTCCGTGGCGTAGCGGGCCATGGTGACCTGCGCGTGCTCCACCTCCTTCTTCCGCTTCGCCTCGGCGGCCGCCTTGCCGTCGCCGCGGCCCCGCTTGTGGCCGTTGCGGGCGGGGGCGGGCAGGGTCTCCTCCTTGCGCTCGTCGCGGGGGCCGTGGAGGACGCGGTAGACGATCTCGAGGAGGTCCTTGAAGCAGCCGAACTTGGCGAAGACGCGGAGGTTGGCGGCGAGGGTGAGCGGGTGGTTGGCGTGCATCCAGAGCGCGGCGGCGTAGAAGCCGTCCCTGTCGGACTTGCCGAGGCCGCGGACGCCGCGGAGGTGGCAGACGAGCCGGAGCGCGGTGCGCGCCGAGCGCGCGTCGTTGCCCCAGGCGACGCTGAGGAACGAGGCGACGTCGGTGGCCGCGGTGGCGCCGGGGACGACCTGGAAGAAGAAGTCGACGCAGGGGTCGCCCGACGAGGTGTAGGAGAGCGCGCGCCCCGTCGGAGGAGGCGCCTTCGTCTCCGCCCCGTAGAGGGCGGCCTCCTCCATCTCGGAGTCGCTGCAGTCGTCGACGGGGAACACTACCTGGCCCTTGGCCTTGGCCTTGGGCTTGGACGGGGTCGTGGCCTTGGGGTTGGTGGCGTCCGCCATCTCGGTGTCGACAGCGACGGCGACGGGAGGGCCGACGAGCGCGGCGCCGGGAGCCATGGCTGCGGCGGGAGGGAGGTTTAGGGGATGGATTGGTTTTGGGCGAGATGGGGATTCGCGATCTGATTTGGAGGAGGAGGCCTGGTTCGTTTCCTGGTTTTATGGGTGGAAGGACGCAGGAGCGGCCGCGTTGCGTGCGCGAATCTGGGCCCTTCTTTGAACCGACATGGCCAGTAGATGGTTCAGATCGCTTTTGGTCACGTAGTGTGGGCCCTTGTGTTTCAAACCGACATGGACGCACCATTAATTATGCTTGATTAAAACTGTTTTTTCACTGATTCTTTCTTCTGTAAATAAAAACGGATTTGCTATGTCTCAGGTGACTGAGAATATCTTATGTCTCAGTCGATTTTTTCCACCGTTGGATCCTGCTTTAAGATTCGTGCTGGTCAAAGTGTCCGTTACGCACATCGGCCTGTTGGGCTTTGTCTGTCTGCCTGTCCGGGCCTCTGTTTTTTTCTCGTCGTTTCATTTTCAGTGGATGATTCCACTTCGGCGGAGCGATGGAGATAAGCATTCCCCTTCCGGTCTCAAGGCGGTCGGCGAGCTCGCCGTCGTCGTCGCCTTCCCCGTCGCCTTCTCCGTCGCAGTCGCCTTCCCTGTCGTCGTCGCCTCCCCCTCGCCATCGCCTCCCCCTCGCCGTCGCCGTCGCCGTCCGTGTCCGGCCGAATCAGGTACGCCGTCGTCTGCACGGACGTGTCGCCTAGCTTGCGTCGATTTGCTTCTCCGCGTGTTAGGGTTCCCGATTCGAGCGCGCGTTTGAATTCTCTAGGCATTTTGACTGTGGATGCTCCATAACTTGATGATTTGAGCCTAGCTTGAAGCATCGGAGATCTGATATGGGGGCGATTTGTCTGTGGCATGTGTCCCATTTTGTCCACCATAGCAGGGGTTTGTGTAGTCGTGATTTGACTGTTGCTTTTTGAGTGTGTGGGATTCCTCACTACTTCTCCATCATGAAAAATTGATACCAAAATTGATCATGTTATGTCTTCCTTTGTGTATTTTGCTCTTGTCATGTGACAGTGTTTGCTTGTCAGTACCATAGCATGCTATAAGAGTACGTTTTTCTGATGTGCCTCAATAACCATGATTTTGTTTTGGCACATATTATGTGACCAATTTTGTTTGTCTCCTGAGTAGTTGGTACACATCATGTAACTAGAATTACAGGGACATGTCAAGATATAAAAAGTAAAACAATTGTAAAACCACGTAGGAGATTATTCTCACACATGTTTCGCTAGCCGGAGCATGTAACCTAACCCATTTGTGGTTGAATTGTTAGAAGAGTAGTGATAACTTAGCCTATCAGTGACGTGCCATCACAGAAATGAGTGTGTATTTGTGAGTTTGTGACCGTCTAAGTATATATTGTGTTTCTAAAAAAACAGATAACCAGATAGCATACTGCAGTCTTGGGGCAAAATAGACGTGTTTCTTCCCGTGTTGGCAGGTGAGGTGCATGTGGTCACTCAGTGTGGTGTGCCGATGTGTACGGCCGGGGCAGTAGTCGTGATTTGACTGTTGCTTTTTGAGTGTGTGGGATTCCTCACTACTTCTCCATCATGAAAAATTGATACCAAAATTGATCGTGTTATGTCTTCCTTTGTGTATTTTGCTCTTGTCATGTGACAGTGTTTGCTTGTCAGTACCATAGCATGCTATAAGAGTACGTTTTTCTGATGTGCCTCAGTAACCATGATTTTGTTTTGGCACATATTATGTGACCAATTTTGTTTGTCTCTTGAGTAGTTGGTACACATCATGTAACTAGAATTACAGGGACACAACAATAGCTTATATGAGAATGCATATATGATCACCAACTTCTCAAGAAACATGCATATTGGATTCCTACTGTTTACTTGTTCTTAAACTGCAATCCTTAGGATTTATGTGTTTGTGAGGCTAGCCAACTACTTAGAATCGGAGTTTTATGATGGGGGTGACTTTGTCTGTGGCATGTTTTCTATGTGTTATTTTTTTCATGACCGATATCTAGCTGATTCCTCATGACCTACATCTTTTTTTGTTATCTCTTTTGCTTTTGTATTTTCCTTTTTTAATTACCATGTGGTTTAGTGATCCAGAAAAGTATGTACAAGACCTTATTTGTGTTTGTATTTTTTGAATTGGTCTAGAACAATGGAAAAAAGCTACAGAGCAAGGGATTTCTATGATCAATCAGAATGATACACATCTTGTGCAGAGAAACCGTAACTCTGATAGTAGTGATGAGGTAAGAAATTTTTTATAACTATGCTTATTATTTACTTTATTTTGTTTCTGCCATTCATTATATTATTTTTTTGCAATTGGTTTTGTTCATGCAATTTATACTTTTCTCTGAACTTCTCTAGGATGGATGTGACTCTGAAGAAGAAATAATTGTACTTGAGGCTGTGAGTTCAATTGTAAGACTAGTCCACTTTTGTTTTTTTATAATTTTTATTGTTCATCTATTGGTCAAAGTATATATATGAACAGAATAATCTTATTCGTGTTAATATAATCTTGTTCAGATAAAAAGAAGTCTAAAACGAAAGCGCAGACCTAGTAATATTCACAAGCAGAAAAGGACGGTGAGTTGTCAATCTGTACTTAATTTATTTTCTAATGTTTGCATTTTATTCTTTTTTGATTTTCTGTTTATGATCTGTACCATGCAGCTCATAGTTTTTTTTGTTGTTTTTTAATATATTAGAAAATTGTTCGAGATAGAAGACAAGGAAGACAAGTTGTTGACAAAGATGTTTTATCTGCAAAAAGCAGATATAATGTGACTTCACTGGTTCAGATAATGCAAGATTTTGATGAAAACAAGAAGGGGTATCTAAGAGAAATAGATTTTGGAGCCATACTTGATCTCACTAGTGGTACTGTTCCATGGTCCTTTGTTCAATGGCTAGCTGATCATGTTGATACAAAGAAAGAAGGATTTGCTTTTCAGCAGAAATTTATTCCAATCAGTCCAGAATCATTTGGTCATGTCCTTGGTGTTCCAGCCATAGGTATTCCTGTCCCTGCAGAATCCAAGTTCACGACAGCTCAATTCCTTCAGTTATTTGGATTATCAGAAATGCCACCCATCAAGTTCTTTCGCGATAAGATAAAAAAGGGTCAAGAGAAGGTTGAGTTCATAAGGTGCTTCATGATTGTAGCCCTTTCATCTTTCTACTGTCCAACTTCAAGTACAAAGCCGAGCACAGCTTATCTCGCAGCCCTTATGGATGTTGAGAACATCAAGACTTACAATTGGGCAAAATACTTTCAAGAGTGGAATTTATGGTATATCAAGAAATACCAGAACTTGTCTTCAACCTTAGCTGTATGCAATTTCTATATCGCGGTGAGCCTCTCAGATGTTCTATATGTACTTTTTTTTTATCTTAATTCGTTTATTTCTAGTTCTTCATTTCAAGTATAACATTTGTAAATCTGCCTACACCAGGTGCGATATCTTGATTTTCTAGACTTTGGATCGGTCCAAATTCAATCTTCTCTGCCAAGAATATCAGTGTGGAAAGGAGATATGATTAAAGAATACATCAAGTGGGACATGGATGACGACAACTTTTATGGCAAGCTGCATGTAAGTATAAGATGAAATGAGATGATTTTTGTTTGACTTACTGCTTGCTTATCAATTTCTTATCAATTCAAATGTGTTTCTGGTATATATGTAAGAGAAATTAATATGTCATTACCTTTTTCTTTTCTTGAAAAAGATCAATGATATTAAGGATACATGTTATGGACAAGCTTCTTCGTTCACTGCTGCCTCCAGTGGGTTCTCTATCGAGCATTTTAGATTGTCTCTTGAATCTTTCCAACAGTCCTCTTTGGGTGATAAGGTTACTCTTTTCCCCCTCTTTTTTAATAGTTACAACACATTTCTTTTCTCTGAAATAATATCATTACTTGATTGTTTTCGTGCACTTACATTTATTCTGGTGTCTATTTCAAGCAGGTAAAAACCAGTATCTCCTCATTGTTCGAGGACTTTGCTCAAAATGAAACACACTCAAATTGTTCGAAAGTTCAAGATCTTCTCATTAATGTACTACAATGCCTGGTAGAGAATAAATGCATATGTTCACAAAGCACTGAGAAGATAAATTGCTCTTCACAAGATGAAAACATATCAGTTAGTACTAATATGGAATCTGGTGACACTTTGAAACTTCCCTCAACTGATACAAGCAAAAACCAGGAAGGAAACCAAGGTTGGTTTTGTCAATAAAAGACCCAGAGCTACCACATTTCAGTTTATTTTATGCCTAAACATTTTTTCTTCTCTCTTTTTTAATCATCACAGGGAACTCAGTTAGATGTTCTGGCAGCCAACAGTCCAACAATTCGGCAAATGCAACTAATTTGGTTCACAAAGAACAACTACCGGAGACCAAGCAACTTCAAAAAGATCCAATGATTGCAACAACGAGATCAGAGTTAGTTATCTTTCTATACCACTATCTGTATGATTTTCAAATAGTTCTACATTCTAATAGCTTTTTAAAATTTTGTTACCTTCTTCTAAATAAATGAATACATATAATTTCACGACTTGTTGAACCTATGCACGATGTCAATAGTGCATTGTTTAACCTACAAATAAAAGACCCAGAGCTACCACATCAAACCGAAAAGGTTGGAAGAACATATGTTTTTATTTTCTTTCTGAATAATTCTTTTTATGTTCATATCTCATGTTTATTTTGTCTTTATTATATCAAGGATGAAAGCAAAGAAAAATTGGTTGTTGAACAATCATATGGTAATAGCGCTAGCTTAGACCACATGTTGAACAATGGAAAAGATGCTGTAGGTTTGAATTGTGATGCCCACACATCCAGAGGTAATTTTTGATGTGCCAAACCTTCTATTTTTTCCACCACGCTTTCTTTATTTTCACTACTATTAGAACTAACCTCATAACTTCTATTTTTTTATATTTCTTTTATCCGAGTTGACACGAGATCATGACTTATCGCAAAAGAAGGACGAAACGGAAGAAATTGTCAACTCGAGTTTACCACTCCAGCCAAACTTCATGCAATGTTTACAGGAATCAATAACATGGGTAAGAGATAACTTTTGTCTTTCGGTTTTGCTAATATTTAAATACTTGGTTTGTATTTGACCAGATTTATCATAAAAACTTTGTATCTAATAATTTCATTTGCTGTTTTCTAAGAAGGAAAAGAAAATTCAGCAACAGACAATTCATCTGGTCGCAAGAGCAGTTCCATCCAATGTGGTCAGAGAACACACAACTATATGAAGCCCAGTTATTATCAGGCAGAAACATAAACAACAATTTATCTGCAACCAACAGCAATCTAGAATTAAGTTACGAGTCAAGAATTCAAAGTTATTCGAGTCATCAGTATGATGGTTTTGAGAATATCGGCATTGATGATATTGAGGTATGTTATACTTTCTTTTTCTATTTTTGCTTCTGTTTTGCTAATGCAGGGTATAGTTCCTCTTTCTTTTTTTATCGAAGAAAAGTGCAACCCTAACAGGAATCTACTTTAATTATAGTTTTTTTTTCAAGAGTTTTGTGTAACTAAACATATGAAATGTGTAACTACTGTCTAATTTAATTTATTATTACAATCTGCTCAACCAACGTGATATTGAAACGAACTTTTCTGCATATTTTCTTTGATAAACATGCAACTTCTATCTGGTTACACTAATCGTTGATATACATATTACTTTGAGAATCGTGCAATTTTTTGACTTTTTGCTTTGTCTTTTTTTCAATTTGATGTCTACTTGCACCTTTTGTCGAGATACGTGCAACTCAACCCCGGGTTGCACTTATCTTGAAGAAGCACTGGGTTTGAGTTGCACGTTTCGTCAAGATACATGCAACTCAACCCAAGTTTTGTATGTTTTCAAATATGTGCTAGTAGTACCTACATTAACAAATGACATGTTTTTATCTTTGGGTTACACCTTTTCATCGAGATACATGCAACTCAACTCGGGGTTGGATATTTCTCAAACAAATATGTATCTAAACACGGGGGTTGTCCTATCTATTTTGTTTTGGATTATTGTTGTTGTTGTTTGCAAGTCATGTCTACTTGCACATTTCTTCAAGAAATATGCAACTAATCACGGATTCACTTGCAAATTGCATCAAGACATAACAATTTCTCGAAGAGAGTTATATCTAGTTTCACTTTCCCTTTTTTTGAAATATGTGAAAGTACTGTCTACATTATCTTTTGGGGTTACACCTTTCATCGAGATATGTGCAACTCAACCCCGGGTTAGTCAACATATATGCAACTCTACCCTGGTTTTCATGTTTTCTCAAAGAAATATGAAACTAAACATGGAGGTGGCAGTGGGTGGGGTGGGATTGTACTATCTATTTTTGGATTTGTAGTTGTGCACTTGCACATTTCTTCAAGAAATATGCATCTAATCCCTGGTTCACTTGCACTCTTTCTTTTTCATTGTCTCTTCTGGTTTTGCAAGTTACACCTTTTTGTCGAGAAATATGTGGTTGCACGTCTCTCGAAGAAACGCGCAACACAATAAGAGTTGCACATTTATTAGATGCAAATTTCTTCGAGAAGCTTGCAACTCAAATATGGGTTGTACAATTGTTGTGAACATGAGTTTTTGCACTTGACTTGCTTGTCCTATCTATTTTTTGGATTGTTTTTGTTGTGCACTTGCACATTTCTTCAAGGTACATGCAACTAAACCCCGGGTTACACGTTTCTCAAAGAAACGTGCAACCCAATAAAGAGTTGCACATATTTGAGTTGCAATTTTCTTCAAGAAGCATGCAACTAAAATATGATTTCTACAATTGTTTTTGAGGTTTGCAAGTTGCACCTATCTTCGAGAAATATATGGATGTAGTGTCTGTCTTCGGTTACACCTTTCATCGTGGTACATGCAACTCAACCCCGGGTTGCACGTTTCTCAAAGAAACGTGCAACCCAATAAGAATTGCACATATTAGAGTTGCAAATTTCTTCAAGAAGCATGCAACTCAAATATGTTTTCTAGATTTGTTGTCAACATAAGTTTTTGCAGTTTGACTTGCTTGTCCTATTAAATTATTGGATTGTTGTGTACTTGCACATTTCTTCAAGAAATATGCAACTAATCACGGGTTCGCTTGCACTTTTTCTTCATTGTATTTGTGGTTTTGCAAGTTACACCTTTCATTGAGGTACATGTAACTAAACCCCCGGGTTGCACGTTTCTTAAAGAAATGTGCAACCCAATAAGAGTTGCACATATTAGAGTTGCAAATTTCTTCAAGAAGCATGCAACTCAAATATGTTTTCTAGATTTGTTGTCCTATATAATTATTGGATTGTTGTGTACTTGCACATTTCTTCAAGAAATATGCAACTAATCACGGGTTCGCTTGCACTTTTTCTTCATTGTTTTTGTGGTTTTGCAAGTTACACCTTTCATTGAGGTACATGTAACTAAACCCCGGGTTGCACGTTTCTTAAAGAAACGTGCAACCCAATAAGAGTTGCACATATTAGAGTTGCAAATTTCTTCAAGAAGCATGCAACTCAAATATGTTTTCTAGATTTGTTGTCCTATATAATTATTGGATTGTTGTGTACTTGCACATTTCTTCAAGAAATATGCAACTAATCACGGGTTCGCTTGCACTTTTTCTTCATTGTTTTTGTGGCTTTGCAAGTTACACCTTTCATCGAGGTACATGCAACTCAACCCCGGGTTGCACGTTTCTCGAAGAAACGTGCAACCCGATAAGAGTTGCACATATTTGAGTTGCAAATTTCTTCAAGAAGCATGCAACTCAAATATGGTTTCTATATTTTTGTTTGTGAACATGAGTTTTTGCGGTTCGACTTTGCTTGGTGTGTGTGCTTTTCACATTTTTTTCACATATGGTAATCTGAACTATCTATTTCTGCATAATAGATTGATGATGGTAGACCATCATTATCATTCAGGGAAAGTTGGCTTGCAAGTCCAAGAGGACAGGTGATTTGTTTTTCTAAATTTTTGTTTTTAATACAATCAAGTATGATTTTCTTTTCTCTTTATATCACACTTACATAACATGTATTTTGGTTTTTTTAGGTGCTTAGACATGAATATATGAGAAAGTTAGCACAAAGGCGAGTTCGTAAGTATAAATGAAGAAGGATTCCAAAATCCTCAATCCACTTTCCATCGCTGTTCATGTACCTTCTGCTCGAAAGGTTGATTCATTTGGAACAAGAACATCTCCACAAAGGACAAATTCAGTTCCCAGCCCCAATTCACCTGCAAGAAACGGAGGAAATGACATAATATCAATAGTATGTGTGCATATAACAAATTCTCTGTTTATCTTAATTTTTATATATATGGTGTATCTTAAGTTTGTAATATATGCATCTACAGATATTATGATAAATTTGGGTTTCATATATTTTTTAATTCTGCATGGCTATCTTCCTTTAGAATTAAAATTTATAGATATTTATGCTGTACTAATATTGATTTTTTCAAAAAACCAGAGCTCGCAAGAATCTCCAGAGGTTGTTTTTCTGAAGGAAATCAGAGGCAGCGAAATTGACAACTCGCATGACAGTTATGATGATGTTTACATCGGAAAACATCGGCTAAGCCCAGTCCGGAGGCATACATCTGAGGCCATTGATGCAATGTATGACAAAGAAAACCTATCTAACCAGAAATCCCAAGCAAGCTCCTCATCAATATTGCCACTAAGGCGTATAGTAATGCCAAGCAGATATGTTTCATCTCCTTACGATGAAAACATATCTAGTTATGAACAAGATCAAGATCAAAAAAAGCACTATCAAGCAATTATCCGTCTCGCAAATATGGATGGTTACAAGCAGTAAGTAGAGACCAATATAACATTTCTGTCTTTTTTTCACTTATTATTTATTTTGTTGAACATTCTATTTTTCCTTACATGTTTTTCTTATACTATCTAAAACAGTAAGATGGCTATACAAATTGGTAACTGTAAAGTCAGTCTAGATACTTTTGGGAATTCTTTCAAACCAGGAGGAACTGTTGAAGCTTGGGTCATAAACTTGTATTGTCGTATCCTATTCTTGTCTAACCACCCAAAGTCCTCAAACAGACACACATTTTTCCATACATCAAGTGTAAGTTATTACTCTCTATATATTTAATTTATGTCCTCTTTAATAGTTACTGCATAGCAATCTAATTTATCTTCTATATAGTACTGTCTGATTTTTTTTGTCATCTTGCAATAACTAACTGAAATCACTGTTCAAAAACTAGGCCGATTCAACGATTACTAGGACGATTAATCGCTACTAGGGGCTTGACCGTGTTGATTACCATTAATCTCTTGTGTTAATCCTTTAGCCCGATTAATCAATCCGAAAGTCCGATTACTAGGTATTTTCCCGATTAACTACCACACATGGTCAAAAAAGTTACAATATTTTCAATGCATATCGCTAATACAGGCGCTACCCCTCCCCAATAAAGTAGATTTTGCGAAGCTCCCGCCTGATTGTAGCCTCCAGTAGCTTCATTTCCACTGTTGCCAAATAGTTTCTTGTCTCCCAGACCAGTTACTCATAGTTTCCCAGACCTCAGATTACAGGAGCTCGATCACCATGAGGAGCTTGTCCAGGAACTAGAGAACGCCTTCAATAGGTTAGGTGGTTGAGGTGTAAGAGGGGGCGTACCCTAGGTAGGTGGTGGGAGAATATAAACTTCAGAGGTGAGAGGAGAAGAAGTGGAAGGAAGGAACGCGGCTTCGGCTAGTGGATCCTGATTCTCTCCTGACCTTAAAGATTAGGTCATGGAGGAGAAGCGTACAAGTTTTTCTAGGATTTTAGGCTTTAGAGAAGTAGGGAGAGACATATAGAGGCTCATATACTATTATTTTTCTTATATAAATTGTTTTAAGTGCTAATTTGTGTAGGTTGCACCGATTAATAGCCGACCGATTAAATCAGTTAATCGTCCGAATTCCGATTAATCGCTACTCCCAAGCCGGCCGAGCAGTTAACGATTACCGATTTCCTTAACATTGACTGAAATAGGAATATTTTCTTGAAAAATGGGAGAATGAATCAAGAAGATTGTACATGAAAGATCAAGCAATAAAAGCTTTTGAAGGTCTTTGGAAAAGCAAGGAAACTACACTTGACAGATTCGGTATTTTTTATTTTAATCTTTTCATTGTTTTCGTTTGCTTTTTCATAAATCTTTTTCGTTTATAAGTTTAACCAAACCACTTTTCCTTGTTTTGGACAGTTGCACTTCCCATCCCTGTACAACTACCACTGGTTCCTATTCACTGTTGACATTAGGGACAAAAAGTTCATCTTTATGGACTCCCTTTTTGACAAGAATTCAGATTTACACCAAGAAGTTGATAATCGAATGGTACTTTTTCTATCATGGTTTCTTTCTTACTTTTTTTCAGTAAACATAAATGATTTTATATCTAATGATTATGTGTAATACATTTACCTTGTGTTATGTGGAAGATTATGAACTTTGGAAGAACTTGGAGTGAATGCCACTTGAAAGACATTAACTTCCAAGAATTTGAAGTCATCTACCCACCTGTTCCAAAGCAAAAAAATGGGTATGTTCATGTTTTTACAGTCTTAAACCATTTCTACTTGTCTTCATTACTGTTTTGTTTATATGACTGGAATCTGGTCTTTCTCTATTTTATCAATATCGGGAAAGACTGTGGAATACACTTGATGAAAAGTATCGAACTATTTAAGCCAAGAACTAGTTTGATGGGAAAATTCTCACACAAAGATATTCCAGATTTTCGAATTCGGATGGCAAATGAGATGATGTTCACGAACACAACGAGATGCATGGAATCCAGGAAGGCTGTGATGACATTTAAACCTCATGTAAGATTTTTACGTATGTAATTATTTGTTTTGTTTCCTAATCATCTGAATTAAATATTAATCCAATATGCAACTAATTTATTAGTAGTATGGCAGGCTCTGCCTTTTTGAGTCCATGCATTTTCTAATTTTGTTAATTTTCTGATTCCCAGTATGAATTTAAGATCAGTAGACATGTTCATGCTTTCAACTTGTAATAGTTTATGCATATGTGTACATACAATGGCTATAATTAATATAAAGTGGATAGATTATGATCATGAGCTGTCAGCTGTTAAGTCATAAGTCTTTCTACTATCTTCTATTACACTCCAGGTTCATAATCTTCTGGTATGATCAGTATTCACATAATCAGAATCACACATAGTACGAACCCTATTGGTAGTCATTAATTTCAGAAGGTGTTTCAAATTATGTATCTCTTGTTAAGTCTCGCCTAATCAAATGGAGTGACACCCTCATTATTTTGATGATGATGGTATTTTTCTTGTTCAAAGTATATGCCGTGACCTCTCTCCTTCCATATTTTCAACCTGGCAATCACTAATATGAAAAATTGTTGAATTTTTGTGATATAACTGGATGTTATTTAAGGCTAGTTAAAGTATTTTAATAATGTGCTGCAGCTCTAAGGATTTTGTTCTGCTGATGTGCAAGAGATAACTATATTACCCATTTTGATGACAAACTCAGTAGCCATACGCCACTGCAGCTAAGCGTGTATGTGCTTGTCTGAATGGCTCCTAGCTTATTTTCACACCCTCTCTGTTTTTTACTACCTATTCTTTACTTCAGTTATGAAGTACTTCTGCTGACTTGTAGACACAATCCTAGTTTAACTTTTAAACAGCTATTGACTTGTGTTTGGGTTCAACAACTAGATGCATTCAATCTGTGAGTGACTCAGTGAAAGAAAGGTTGTCATTCTTTGAAACTCGTTGATAATAATAAATAACTATCTGTAGCAATTTGTGATTCAAGATTTACTTTTTCCGAGTCATGTTTCTTCACTAGGATTGTTAACTCACATCTTTGCATGAGCTGACTTGCTTTTTTCGTTTGTTTTTTCCGAGGTTCATGGAACGTATGCAAGGATGATGTAAAAAGAAATCAAGTTCTCATGTGTATTTGGCATTAGTAGTTCCAAGTTTATTTTATTTTTATGTAAAAAGAGTTTTTGTGTAGAGCTCACTGATAGATTTTGAGGGCCAAATCGAAGATATAGTTTTTGGCTAAATGCACAACCACTATGTGCTATAGTTTCAAGGTTTATGAGTTGATTCACCCCCATCTGCTGATGTTATGTTTTGGGCAACATACAATCGTTCTTTCAGTTATATCTGTTGCAACCTACATCTATGTGTGTTCATATATGTTCATAATATATATATATAGAGTTCCGTTATCTTTTCTATAAGTCTAAGTAAATTTGGCACATCATATTATCTCCTATCTTTTATCTGGTAACTATTCAAAAACTATAGAGTTTATTTTTTATTTTTTCTGCAATCATTTTCCTTTGCACTTTTGCCAATGTAGTTTTTGATTTTGTACTATTCAAAAAAGATATGCTCAGTTTCAGCGCTGAGTTCCAGCGTTGTGCCGCATTTTAAGCATATCGGACGCTGCATTATGTACTTACTGTCAAAACTTCCAGGTTTGTTTTTGTCCTCCATTATCTACTTACTGTCACATTTTTATTCCCAAATACATGGTGATCTTTAGCAAATCTGTTCCTTTTGTGGTGATATTTCTTGATATAACTTCTTTGAGGAAATGGCTACATGTAGTTGGAGCTTGTTTGTCAAAGACATTTTAAGCGTTCAAAATACTGTTTTACGCAAGCTATTTTCTAAGGCAAATAACGTACGCGCTAGGAAACACCTTTTATGCATGTCGTTTGTCTTGTGCTTCTTGCAAAAAATACTTAGCTCCTCACTTAGAGTACTTATCTAGTGAGATTTCAAAAAGGCTGTCATCTTTGCTACATAAATGTTTTCTGCCAAAAATTGATTGAACTGATGTTTTCATACGGACATCACTTATAATAAAAAAAGAATAGTTCATGCACACAAAGGTAAATATTAAGAATTACAATTCATACTCAATCATAGTTTGAATCTCTTTTTTACTACAACTTATATCAGTTCTTTCTAACTGTTCCTTTTGTCACTTTCTAAATCTGAAGCATCACACTCAACCATGAAGACGAATCATGCTGTCCGTATGTTGTAAGTCTTGTATTACTTCTCTTTTGTCTTTCTTGCCTTCTTGCTATTTGCATTTGTATCATTTTTCTTCGCTGAAATACATTTAATACCAAACTTGTTAGATGACAAAAATAAATATGATAAAATTAAACCAGATTCTTTATGCACGTAGTTTATACCTCCACGGTTAGTTTTCGACTTCTTGTTGTTTGGAAACAATGATGCATCCAAGTGTAAACTTTGACATGTTTGAATATTATGGTAATGTGACCCGCAGTGGCTGCATGTAATCTGTTGTTTCCCCAAAAACTGCTCTGCAAATGTCCTGTACCTCCCATCTGGCTTTTGCTTTGCTGAAATAGTTGGCCTTCCCTTAGACTTCACAACCTTGGGATCATTTAAGTAACCATATTCACTTTGAATATCAGCAAGATCACCAACTTGCTCATTACTTTTATCGTTGGGATCTACTTCTTTTGCTTTGTCCTCAGCCAATGTCATTGCATCTAATTTCTCTGCAATCTTCTTGACTTCTTGTGTGACAAACAGGTATTTCTCATTACTTTTTGAGCCATCAGATGCTACATTGATGCAAACCTTGGATAGAACATTAAATCTCAGTTGGCTGCAATCTCCTGTCATCTCCAAAGGTACATTGTACCTCAAATCTCTTATATCTTTCTTCTCTCTTGGCTTCCATCTAGCAATAAAATATTTTTACGGAATTTATACGAAGTTTAGATGGATAAGAACTTTAAGAACATGAGAGCACAAAATTCCATCCTTGTTGAACTTGGAACAAATGCAACTGAAATCTTCACATGATAAATCAACAATAACAAGGTATTTTCTTGTCCTGTAATCTCTTGTTGCAGCCGGGCCAGATTTGTACACTTCATATTTCTTGTTTGTCTCAACCTCTTGTACATGCGAGATAGGAAGTAAATTTCAGCTGCTTACTGAAACCTATAAAATATCTTCCTATTGTATATCTTTCCAGCATGCACTTCCATATCATTTCCACACCAATATGTAGGTGTTGTTGTCCTTGTGATGGAATCTTCATGTATCTCATTTTGTTCAATATTTTCTCGCTATCTTATCGTATTCGGTCGAAAAGCTGCGACATCTGTATGTTGATCCAACATTATCTTTGAAAACGAGCATTGGTGCCTTCGCTCCTTGTTGTACTTGTGAATGAACGGGAAGAAGTCATTCTTGAAGTATACGAGTATAAACTTCTTTCTATTCTCCCACATTGTTTTCAAGTACTTAAGGTTGCCGACTTCATATTTCGTATCATTTCTTGCCATGATGCTTCAAACTCTGCCACTTGTCAATGAGAAATGGATAGTGTCTTTGAATTCATTGTGTAGATTAGGTATTTTTCCAAAACTTCTTGGATGCTTCTCTTCGACTTTCTTTACAACATGGAAAAGGCAATTTACGTATACAGTGTGTATGAAAACCGCAGGAATTGCTTTTGCCATAGCTGCATCTTGATCTGTTATAATTGTCTTTGGAGACTTTCCTCCCATGCATTTCAAGAAAGTTATGAATAACCACTCAAATGTCTCTGCACTTTCATTCGAAGGATGGCACAACCGAAAAGGCCAGTTGTCGCCATGTCCCGTTACTCCAACAAAAGGAGCAAACGGCATATTGTATCTGTTGGTCTTGAATGTGGTGTCAAAACTGATACAATCACCATATAGCTCGTACATTCTTCTAGATGTAGCATCACACCAGAAAATGTTCTCCACTGTATTTGTTTTCTTGTCCACTTTGAAATCATAGTAGAACCTTGGATCATCGGATTGTTTCTTCTTAAAATATTCAAGAGATTGCATCATGTCATTAAGCACTGCTCTCTTTTCTCATTGCGGTTCTTAAGTTGCTCACAAATTTTTTGGTATATGGAACAGCCACTGGAACAACCACCTCTCAAGTAAGTTAGTATTGCCATGATTTTCCTAGTCGGAAGCTTCACTGAATTAAATGTCCTTATGAAAAGCTTCTCTTCATTTGTCATGTGTTTATGTGACCTCAAAAATCTAGATTCTTCGGACGGGCTCAACTCATGGTTGTGTTCCATATTCAGACTAGTTATCACCCATTTATCTCCTTTGAGAGTCACAATCATTTCAGCAAGACAACCTGTAATTTCCACATTGTTTCTTTTTCTCTTCTTAGGTTGATCTTTAGGTGGAATGCACGGCGGTGGTGAAGGCTTCAAAGGTTCAGTCTCTCCTTTCTCTTGCATTTTCTTCCTTCTAGTTTCTTGCCTCTTCAGATCTCTTTTTCTCTTCCTTTCTGATTTTGTTTCTTCATCCAAAACTTTCCCAGAGCGGTTGCATTTAAAAGTATACCTAGTTTCTTTATTATTCTTTCTGCAATGATAGTTTCCTGCTATTTTAGCTGAAAACCCAATTATCTCTGAGTAAGTGTTGTAGAACTCAAAAGCAGCCTCATGTGTATCAAAAACCTGGTCAATATGTGGTACATGGTGGCTCCGCACTTCCTGACTGCATGTTTGAGCGGCCTTTAGACTTTCATTCTCAAGAAATATTTCGATATCTTCTTGAGACAATTCTTGTACAGTATCTTCTCCCACTGACCTTACTTCACCATCACTTTCTTCTCCTTCTAAATCAACTGTGCTAGCAACATTCGGTTCCTCTCGATTATCAGGAATGTCAGGCTGAGAGCATTCTTGTTCCGCACCATCACTGTTGTCCGAGTTCTGACCTGACTGCGGGGGATTAACCCATGTATCATTGTATTTGTATGCACTATCCCCTTGAGCATCTGAATACTCATCTGGTTGGCCATTTCTCAAGTATGTGTCATTCAAACTGCAGGCATTACCTCCATGAGCATAATCTTCATCACTGTTATGAACATATTCACTTCGCCCAGTTATCATGAACATTTGATTCTGGAATTAAACAGTGAAGGACAATTAGAGAATTATAATACATGTTAAACATGAAATGTTTTTGTAGGTCTTGTCAAAAATTGATCAACATTTTTATTACCTCACTACCCATTGGTCCAGTAAGCAAATCCATGAAACTACCTTCACCTTGCTGAAAATATGAAAACATCAGTTCAATCAATTTTTGCATTATTTTTTTCAATAATGGCAGAACATATAGAACTTTTTGTTTGTGCATTTAACCTGAGAAAGTTGCATCGATTCAATGCTCTGCATCATTTGAGAGTATGTCATACCACTGCCTTGTGATAGGTTCAGCTGCATTTTTCATGTTAATATCAGATATATACAATCAGATATATACTACTTTCACTTCTTCATATTTTTAGGTTCTACACTCACTGCATTTTCTTGGATATCTATTCTTGCAGGCTGTAGGTCTAAGTGGCAGGGCGGAGGAACCTGTAGAAAGGACAAACATTTGTCATTTAAAATGTCAGCTACAGGAATAGAAGTTAAGTTAACTATAGTGTAGTCCCTATGATCATATGAAATGAAAATTCTTCAATACTGCCTATGTGTTTACTATTTAAGTGCAAACCACCTGTGTAGACTTGTACATGCAAATCGAAAGTTTTCCTTTTGTTTTTTATAGTGCATTTACCTGTGTGCACTCTACATGCTTGTTGATCTTCAAAGAATTCAACCTGAATAAAAAGCAAAACATGTTGTATTGTTTCAAGAAATAGATTCGGACAAATAGATTCAACATTGTAAAAGTGTTACCGAAACTAGTCGAGAGAACTAAAAGTTTGACTTATCTTGTTACTCGTGGACCGGATGAAGACGATACAGTAGAATTGCTAAAGAGAAGCTGCTCTGAATATCTCGATGATTGGTCGAAATTTCGAGGTTGCCCATGCAAAGGTGTGTAAGATGAAACCTACATTTTGAAGATCATTTTTAAATTGTCAATTTGTTTGTACAGCATACTTATAGAAAATTGCAAGTTCTGCCATATGTGAACAAAGGATTACCTGACTTTTGCCTTTGAGGAATGAACCATATGATGCATATATACTTGCCTCTTTAAATGCTCTTGCATTTCCTGCAAATTTGTGAAAATCTGTTATTTTTTTCGTGTTTGTATATGATGCATATATTCTTGCCTATTCAAACTGCAAGCATTACGCACACAAGCACTGGCCTGATGACCATCCAATTACCGCTATTTCTAGGAGTTTGGTGTAATAATCTGTTATCTTACCAGTAGCTATATAAGTTGTAATAACGAGGTTATTCGAGGGGAGCTACCGATTAAATTAGTCACAGCTATCAGATAATCACATCAAAGCTACCTGATTAAATTAGTCACACATATTCTAGGAGTAGGTTAATTCAGCAATAGCTAATTACCCATAATTATCAGATTATTACACCAAACTACAGTTACAAAGTCATCGTAAGAACCGAACTTGCTCCTTCAAAATTTGTGTAAATCTGTAATTTTTTTCGTGTTTGTATATGATGCATATATTTCTTGCCTATTCAAACTGCATTCATTTCCCACACAAGCACTGGCACGATGGCCATCCAATTACCGCAACTCAAGCTTCTTATGCAGCAGCATGTCAATTTTTTTGCAGCTGCTGCTCTGCTAAGTAAGTACACTTTATAGTCATAAGAAATGTTATGCTAACTGTACTACACTAGCACTCACAAGAGAAGTTAGAGTTGTAGACTAAATTCAGGGTTGTGGTGCATGCCGATATCGCTGTTTTTGCCTTGTGCTAGCTGTTTCATCATAGCATTATATATGTTTAAGCAATTGTCTTATAATCTTCCATGCAATTGTTATTTCTTACTGATAACTCTCAATCTGTCATATGTCTATTTCTTTGAACTGCAACAGGAATAGAAGTGTAGTCCCTATAATCATATAAAATGAAAATTCTTCCATACTGACTATTTGTTCACTTTTTTAAGTGCAAACCACCTGTGTAGACTGTTCATGCAAATCGGAAGTTTTCCTTTTTGTGTTTATACTGCATTCTTACCTGTGTACATTGTACATGCTGTTGATGTTCAAAGAATTCAACCTATAGTAACTTCTATTTTTTGTAATCTTGAACTGCTACTCAACTGGAATCAATTTTTTCAACACAGGAATCAAGAATTGAGAAGAGGACATGATCTTTTCTGACGCACAAGTTACAGTACAGATCTGGGACAAATTTTTCGACAGAAATTGAGGAGGAAAAATTGATGGATTTAGAGCAGATCATACCTGGGTAAGATCCTGATCCATTCTCCATCTACTTGAGATCCTTTTCAATTTGGAGGTTTTGGGGGAAGAATTTTGCTAAGCCTTACTGGGATCTCTTCTCCCCATGGCCAGCAACGTCTCGACGGGAGGAAGAAGACGATGCTACGATCTGATCTCTGCCTGTTCTGTCTTTTTCTTGCGCAAGGGGTTCAGCTGTGACTTGGTCAGCCCACAGGAGTCCAGCCAGCGACATAATTGCACAGCAGCAGGAGTCCAGCTGTGACTTGGTCAAAATCAGACAAAAGCCCACATAAAGGCACAGCAGGGCCCAGAAAGCAATCAGGTGACACAGCAGAAAGCTATCAGGTGACACGAGACAGAAGAAAACGATCAAGAGATCGACGGTTTCTGGGCGTCGACTGAGACTTAAGAGTTTCTCAGTCGACTGTGACCCAGGCACTCCCAAATAAAAAACATTCATCGATTAATCCTCCATGTCGGTCACGTTTAGCCAATGGACAACAAATATTCGTGTTGATCATGGGTTTATGACACGAGGCATTCGAGATTAAATTTAGTGCAAACAATTTTGAAGATTTTTCTTCTACTTTGTAAACACACACGATACTCCCTCCAACCATAAAAAGAATATTTAACTTTATTTAAATAAACTTACGACATTCTTTTATAGACAAAGGCAAGTAGAACAATCTAACCATAAATCTAGTGCATGCTCTCATCATTTCCTTGTTCTCTTCACAATTCAATATAATTATATAAACCTCCTCTTTCTCTAATGCGAAGTGATTTTTCACGACTCCCTTACAAGGGCAATTAGAGGCGATCTGGTTTAACCCCTTGGCCGTCGGTGCTACCGCCGCTGGTTCCCCTGCCCTCCGTTGGCCGCTATAGTGGTTGGAGGGTAGGGGAACCTTGCACCGAATGACCTTGGAGGGTATTCGAGTTCTTCGTTACCAATGTAGGGGTTCCTGCGATGATGAGAATAAATGTCCTTTAGCCTGCCTAGGTCGGTGTTCTTCTCCGAAGGAGCATCAACGAGCTGAAGTTTGGAGTCAATCGTCGAAAATTATGTCTAGGTTGATAAACGTTTGTCTACGACGGTGGTGTTCCGTGGAAGGGATGATGTCACATCATATTGGTGTCCTCAAGTTCTGCATTCGCTTGATAAAGCTCAATCCGGATTGACTCCATCAGGGAACTTGCGAGTTTTGTGTCTCCAATCTCTGTCTAGCCATAGAAGGGATCTACCGCCCCACCTTATACTAGCTTCACCGGGACTGTGATTTCTCAAGATCGTGGTTGCTGGCATCTTCTAGTCTACGTCGACGATTTTCCCAGCTGTTGCGTCTACAAGTGTCCAGGTTTTTTCAAGCTTTCTCAGTTTCTCCGGCACGAACTTTGGTACACCAGAGGCCCAGAGGCGGCATCGAGGTCTGTTCATGGTGCGCTGTCGAGGGGTGCCGAACTTTTCAAGAACCTATGTTTTATTTCCTGTTCTTGTAAGGGCTGGTCTCAAACCTTAGGTCTTTTCTACAAAAAAAAAATAATACGAACCTCCTCTTTTGGTACTAGTAGCAAACAAGCTTGTTTGCTTAAAGTTGTTCTATGACAAAATTTTCTGCTAATTAGAAATCCTTTGAGAGTGCTTTTTCCCAGACCAAGGGAGTAAGAACCCTTTCTTTTTGTTTGAGGGAATGAGGAAGAACCCTCTTGAGGTTTTCCTTAGTCAGGAAGTACCTGACCGAAGTTGCTCTTAAATGAACAAGTCTTCAAATTTATCATCGTGTTCCTGTTTGTTCTGGTTTGCTAAACGAACCGCGAACCATACCCTGAGGATCTGATCTGAGGGCATCTCCAACGCGGGTACCCAAACCCAAAAACGGACTCCGAATTGGTCCGGATGGGTCAAAACTGCACCCAGCGGGGCAACCCATCTTAAAAGCGGATACTCTCAGCGTCCGGTTTGACCCAAAACTGACGCAAATGCTGGGAGCGCTTTGGGTCGAGGCGGACGCGAGCGCGCGTCCATCCGTGGTCGTTCTGTCCGGCCGGACAAGCGTTCGGCCCATTTGACGGGGAGACAAAAGCAAGCCGATAGACCCCGCAGCATTCTCTCTCCTCTGTCCTCCTTTCTCCATGAAAATCGTTGGTGGAGCCGTCGGAGTTTGGCTCGCCTCGTGGACTGCCGCCGTCGCCTACTCATGGAGGCACCCGTCGCCGCCGCCTCCCTTTTTTTCACACCTGTCGGAAGTCGCCGGAGGCGCAAACAAGCTCCGTGCCCCCGGCGAGCTTGGAGCCGCGCCGGCGATGTCGAACGGGGCAGCGCCCGCTACGAGCTTGCAGCGACGCCGGCGGCGTCGAACGGGGCCGCGGCGGCGGACGGGGCCGTGCACGCGGCGAGGCACGGGGCCGCGCCTCCATCCGGTCGGCCGCGTCGGCCACGGACGGGGACGGGCACGGGCGGGCGGGCGGCGCGGCGCCGGCCGCATCGGCCATAGAGCTTGCACGGGCGGGGGCGGCGCGCGTCGGCCACGGGCGTGCTCGTGCCCGCGCCACGACTCGCCGCGTCGCGCATGCCGGCCACCATGCCGCTCGCCGAGAAGCCGCCGCCCCTGGTCGTCGTGCGCGCGGCGATGTGCACCCGCGCGAGGCGCTCGTCTCGGCCGAGCTCGCCGTGCATCGCGTGCGCGAGGCGCTCGCGCCGGCAGAGCTTGCACAGGCGGGGGCGCGCTACGGGCGGAGGTGGGCCCGACCACGGGCGGGCACGGGCGGGGACGCGCTACGGGCGGAGCCGAGGGAGGAGAGGTCGAGCGGCAGCACCACGACGCGGCCGGCGTCCGTGGCGGGGCCGAGCTCGGCGAGGAGGCGCGCGCGGGCGTCCTCGGCCGCCTTGGGTTTCTTGCCGGGAGCACCAGCCTGGCGCCGCGATTGGCCGGCACCCGCGCCGTCTCCGCCCGGATCCCCGACGTGGCTCGGGTCGCCGGCGCCGTCCGTGGCCTCCTCGGCGGTGGTGCGCGAGCCGAAGCCGCTCGGGCCCGCCGTGCCGGCCGAGTACCGGGGGCGAGGGCGAGCGATGTGTGCTGCGGCGATATGTGCTCCGGTTCAACTAGTACTACATGCGGAGAAGAGGAATAGTATTTGGGTCTCTGCGCGTTGGGCAACGAAAAAAATCGCGGATGTCCTCGTCTATCCGCCTCTCGAGAGGCCGACCCAAACAGCAAAAAACGGACGGTTCAATGCGTCCGTTTGGGTCGGAGCGTTGGAGATGCCCTGACCATGCAAAGTGTGGCTCAACAAGCAATGCGCAACCGATCCTAGGACGAAAGCTGTTTCCACGGTACCCGCATGCACGGCTGACGCGCAGCTGCAGGCTTCCATCTCGTCCGTCCAGTATTTACGTCGGTTCAAACGCACGGCGGACGATTGACCAAGACACGTCGGTTGGGCCCACCTACCGCGATCTTAGCGACGGAGCCAGCTGTCTCCTGCTGTTCAGGGGAACAGAAGCGCGGAACGGAGCAGGAGAAACGGAGCCCGTTAGACCGATAGCGAGGAAAATTACGATTTCCTCCTACCGTTTGGAAAAGCAAAACACAAAATACGTTCCCCTCTACTTGCCCCATTCTAAATATAACGCACCGATTTTTTTTGCACGGTAATGCATAATTTTGATCACTAATATGAAGCAAGTTATATTAATTCACAATGTATTAATTCACAGTATCTTTTATTTCATTTATTTATACAATTTTCATGAATATACTATGAATACAAATTATATTCGAAGTTGTAAAAAAAATTACTAGCGAAAGTGAATGGCATCTTCAATTTTGCGAGTACTATGTATACATGCACATTTAAACGGTTACTCGAGTTATAATGCAATCTTTATTTCATTACTTTTTGGAAAACGATTCAATAACACCGGAGGACGGAACAGGCTTCGTCCTCCGCCTCTAACTCTTGACTCCTGTATTCCAAGGGACTCACTCACCACCGCCGCACCACTTTGTTATCTCCTCATCGGCACTCCCTTCCACATGCATCTCTCCCCCCCATCTTCTTCCTTTGTACGCGTCATTTCTTCTCAGCAAACACATCGGGTGTCATGGAGATGGAGACCCCACCGACACAACAATCTTCCTACCATGTGCCGCCGCTTTTTCGGCCAAGCGCCACCACGCGCTAGCCACACGTCGTCGCCCAAATCCCTCACGTCCCCTTCTCTCCTGATGTCATCCGCCTCCATGATGCCGAGGACGGAGCTACTAGTGAAACTGCGGCGGGCGATGTTGCGTTCAATCGAGACCGTCGTTGTTGTAGGCGACACATGTTGATGCTTCCAGCAGCACGAGGTGTTGGTACCAGCGGCGGGAGGTGTTGTCACACGCCTCCACAACCAAAGCTGGAAAGGTTGGGTGCTGGAGCTGCGAACTCGTGACGGTAGTGCAAGCCCCGCCGCTGGAGCTGCAAAGGGTTGGGGCTGTAGTTACAAGGCCCTGGAGCTACAAATTGAAGGGCCAACGGGCAGTCCTGCGGGCGTGAGGCATTGATCCTTTTTTTTTGAGGTAAAAACACAATATATTAAGCTAGCAAGCCGCCTCATTAAAAACCTTCCAGTCCCCTTAGGTACCCTGGTAAGGAAAAGAGTGCGTCTGAAACTTGCTGCTGCAAAAAATCACACAATTGTTACATCATCTAGGAGGGTTTGAGCTAAGAAACTAGGGGGCTCATCGACCCAATTACAAGATAAACGAGTAGAGAAACACTCCCTAGCAATTTCATGTGCAACTTTGTTCATATCCCTCCCACACTTCTTGAACTCGACATTTCCAATATACCCTGCCTGTGTGACTATGTCCGCGTATATAGCCGTTGCCTCATTCCAAAATCTTTCATTTCCTGAGTAGTATTGTATAACTTCACTTGAATCTGATTCTGCTTCAACAGCGCTGAACCCCCTAGTATTAGCAAGCAAAAGCCCATTACGCATAGCTAGCGCCTCTGCCATAGCTGCGGATGTAACATGCGGTATAAAAATTGAGTTTGCCGCAAGAAAACCTCCGTGTGAATCCCGTATGATTGCTCCTGAAGCCCCAACTTGGTCTTCCAAAGAGAAGGCTGCATCCACATTTAACTTTACAAAATTTGCACTTGGTTTCATCCATACCTTTTTCATCTCAGAAATTGGACGACTAGACCTTTCTGAATTTGAAGCTATAGCTTGGATGGAATAACACATTTATGGATGGGGGTATCTGTTCTCCGTGAGAAATTTTCCTTCGCAACCACCAGATGTACCATGCAGAAATTGCAATCACCTCATGTACTTTAATAGAACTATAACCTGGGAGCAAACTTGAATCTATCTTGAGGAGGGCTTCAAGAACTTGGGACCCTGAACGGCCATCCTCCATTGCTTCATGAATATAGTCTGCAATTCCCAGTTCCGACCATATATTGGCAGCAAGATCACACTTAAAAATCAAATGAAGAATATCTTCTGATGCATTATTACACAGGGGCATCGGCAATTGGGACCAACAGCTTATTCACAACATTGATCCTAATGCTACAAGTAGAGGAAACCGATGCTGCCAGGGATGAGATGTCAGTGCAGCAAGCGTCGGCGGTGGTACTACAAGGCTGACTGAAGGTGTAAATGGTGGTGCTGCAAGCAGAGAATCACCAGGGTGCGTTACGTCGGAGCAAGCACCCTCGTGCAATGTGAGTCGAGAGGATGGGATTTTTTTGGTTTCATTTTTTTGTCATTGAGCATTGACTCCTTGTTTGGTCGTATCGGACGGCTTTATCTTGACGACCCAGAGAATCGATGATTTGATTCCACCGAGACACTCAACGTGGCCATGGGAAACAAAAAGTGATGTACCTTGTAGTTTGGAGCTGGAGAGAAACTATTGTTGATTTTGAATTTTGGATTGAGGAAATTTTGAGTTGTCTTAAATTTCTTAAATTGTTTCAGAATTATTCCGTATGAAACTCGTAAAATTTAAACAACACTTACTTTCAACAGAGTAATTGTAACGAAACTTGTTTGACAGAAGATCTCTGCTTCTATTGTTTTCATGCTGAGATTCATCACTTCGGTTAATTTTGACTAAAGGCGACTCGAATGTAATCGACTAGAGAGAATTAAACACGTCAATCAATTAAGCAACGTTTCAATGGAAGTAGTAATAATTAAGAAAAACTAATGTGAAAGAAGCAATGTCGGTTCAAAAAAAAGATCATCGGAGGCCCACACGAGAAGAAGAAAACGAATCTGTGCCGTCGATCTGCCATGTCGGTTCAAACAAGGGTCGCGATGAACGCACGCCACGCCGCAGCTCCTCCTTCCTCCCAACCAATATAACCGAGCGTACGAACCACGCGAGCCTCTCCAAATCAGATCGAATCCCATCCAGCCGAAACCAAATCCCCACCTCGATTTCCAAACCCAAAACCCTAGCGCAGCGGCAGCCATGGCGATGGACACGGAATCCTCCGCCGCGGCGCGCCTCCTCCTCGGCCCTCCCGTGATCCGCGGCGCGCGCCCGTCGTCGGCCGCCGCCGCCGCCGACGCCGCCCCGGCGTCGCACCCGTTCCTCGACCTCCTCGACGCCGCCTTCAACGCGCCCTCCGCCGCGGCGATGAAGGCCGCGCTCAAGCCGCAGCGGGCGCTCACGGCGAACTGCTCCGCCACGTACTCTGGCTCCGGCAACCCCTGCCTGGACTTCTTCTTCCAGGTGGTCCCCAGCACGCCGCCCGAGCGCGTGCGCGAGCTGCTCGCCGTCGCCTGGGCGCACGACCCGCTCACCGCCCTCAAGCTCGCCTGCAACCTCCGCGGCGTCCGCGGCACCGGCAAGTCCGACAAGGAGGGCTTCTACGCCGCCGCGCTCTGGATGCACGCCGAGCACCCCAGGACGCTCGCCTGCAACGTCGCCGCGCTCGCCGAGTTCGGGTACCTCAAGGACTTCCCCGAGCTGCTCTTCCGCCTCATCCACGGCCCCGACGTGCGCAAGGCCGCCAAGGAGGCCGCCGCCGCCGACAAGGCCCGCAGGAAGGAGAAGGAGTTCGGGAAGAAGAGGGAGGGCCTCCGCGCCAGGCTCGCTGGCAGGAAGCGCGCCCGCGAGGTGGTGGCTGCGACTCCTGTGCCGACGGCCAAGGCCACCTTCGGCGACTACCTCTCCGCCGCGCTCTCCAAGTCCAAGTCCACCAAGCATGTTACTACGATGGAGGTCGAGACCCTCCCTGCCGCGGAGCCAGACGCGATGGAGGTGGATCAGAAGAAGGCGGCGACTCCTAAGAGGAAGCCGCCGAGGGTCATGTCGAAGAAGACCCGGAAGGTGGCCAAGCTCGCCGTGCAGTCGCTGGAGACGTACTACGGCGACCGCGCCTACCGCTTCCTGTTCGACGCCGTCTCGGAGTTCTTCGCCGACCTCCTCGCCTCCGACGTGGAGCAGCTGGGCAACAAGAAGAAGCGGAAGATCGGGCTCGCCGCCAAGTGGTGCCCCACGCCGGGCAAGTCCTTCGACCGCACCACGCTGCTCTGCGAGGCCATCGCCCGCCGCCTCTTCCCGCGCGGCTCCGACTCCGAGCTCGCGGAGGACCTGAGCGAGGAGCACTACACCTACCGCGCCCTCTACCGCCTCCGCCGCGAGGTGCTCGTGCCGCTGCGCAAGGTCCTGGAGCTCCCCGAGGTGTACATGAGCGCCGGCAAGTGGGACGAGCTCCCCTACACCCGCGTCGCCTCGGTCGCCATGAGGCGCTACAAGTCCCTCTTCGAGAAGCACGACGAGGAGCGCTTCGCCAAGTACCTGGAGGACGTGGAGTCCGGCAAGGCCAAGATCTCGGCGGGCGCGCTGCTGCCGCACGAGATCGCCGCGCCCGCCTACCGCGGCGAGGACGACCAGGTCTCGGAGCTGCAGTGGCGCCGCATGGTGGACGACCTCCGCGCCAAGGGGTCGCTGCGCAACTGCATCTCGGTCTGCGACGTGTCCGGGAGCATGGCGGGCACTCCGATGGAGGTGTGCATCGCGCTGGGCGTGCTCACCTCGGAGCTCAGCGACGAGCCCTGGGCGGGCAAGGTGATCACCTTCCACTCGAGGCCCTCCATCCACGTGATCAAGGGCACGACCCTCCGCCAGAAGTTCAAGTTCGTCGAGAAGCTCGAGTGGCACGGGAGCACCAACTTCCAGGGGGTGTTCGACCAGATCCTCCGCACGGCGACTGAGGCCCAACTGGCGCCGGAGAAGATGATCAGGACCGTGTTCGTCTACAGCGACATGGAGTTCGACCAGGCGTCCGGGAGGGGCTACTACAACGGCGAGGCCTACGGCTCCGGCTCGTGGGACACTGACTACAAGGTCATCTGCCGCAAGTTCACCGACGCCGGCTACGGCGACGTCGTGCCGCAGGTCGTCTTCTGGAACCTGAGCGACTCCAAGTCAACGCCGGTCACGTCCACCCAGCCGGGATGCGCCATGGTGAGTGGCTTCTCCAAGAACTTCCTCAAGATCTTCCTGCAGAACGACGGCGTGGTGAGCCCGGAGGCCATCATGAAGGAGGCCATCGCCGGCGACGAGTACCAGAAGCTGGCCATCTTCGATTAGATCCACGGTCCTTTTGTTCAGTTGTCAGCTGCGTCTAAAAGTCTCGTGGTGTTACTTGTTTTCTGAATTCTGAACAGCTAGTTTTGCTTGCTGTGTTTGATTTCAGTGCCTTTCTGAACTTGAACCAAAATTGTGCTCGTAATATTGTCTTTACCAAACTATAGCTTGATCAGTTGCTCTGCTCTGGACGATCTAATACTGAATGTACTGAGATCGATCAACCTCCCTGAATATCTTAGTTGGTTGTGCAATTCTCAGCAGCTTGAAGTGTCGTTAGAACTTGAAGCTAGCTTATCCAATGTACTGAGCAGAGTTGACGCAATGACGCATCATCACATGAATAAATTTCTAGTTGTTTCAGTAATATACGTGTAAAAAAACGAAAGAAGTCCAAATAGCCCCCATAAGTTTGAGGATCCGGACGCTAACCCCCCCTAACTTTAAACTGGAGCAAATTACCCCCCTAACTACACAAAACCGGGCAAATTACCCCCAGACGCTAATTGGCTGTTTTGACTCTGGTTTTGGACACGTCGGACACTGGTTTTGGTCCACGTCGGATACTGGTCGAGCCGAACCAGGTCGAGGCGAACTCCCCTTCCAGACGCGCGCCTGGTCGAGTTCGTCCCCAAACCGTCCTCCACCTCGTCCCCAAATCCCGTCGCCGTCGTCGACCTCGTCCCCAAATCCCGCCGCCGTCCTCCACCTCATCCCCAAGTCCGGCCGCGAGCGCCCTCCCTCCTCCTCAAATCCCGCCGCCGTCCTCCACCTCATCCCCAAGTCTGGCCGCGAGCGCCCTCCCTCGTCCCCAAATCCCGCCGCCGTCCTCCACCTCATCCCCAAGTCCGGCCGCGAGCGCCCTCCCTCGTCCCCAAATCCGGCTCCTCATGTTCCTCGACAACTGGCTCGCCGCTGGGATGGGCCTGTAAGTTGTCCCCCCTTCTTTTCTTCTCCTCATGATAGCGAGTAACCTGCTGAAATGTAACCAGTGATTCATCGGAAATTCAGTGCTGAATTGTGTTAGACATTTAAATATATAAGTAGTACAAATGCACAGTTGCGAATTCATACTCCATAATCTTAAATTCTTACTTAGGTAGGGGCACACTTTCCTGCTCTTTTATTCCTTCCTAAGTTGC
Source organism: Lolium rigidum (assembly GCF_022539505.1). Taxonomy (NCBI): domain Eukaryota; kingdom Viridiplantae; phylum Streptophyta; class Magnoliopsida; order Poales; family Poaceae; genus Lolium; species Lolium rigidum. The sequence goes on from NC_061513.1 coordinate 5,290,453, forward strand.
CAAATTGAATGAATACTCCATACATAATGGTTAAAAGATTTATGCCCTGCAAATACTAAAGCCTTCATTAGTGATGAATGCAGTTCTAGATTCAGTGTCGTGTTGAAATAATGCAGTGCCTGTATAGTTTTTGCAACCAAATCTTCGTACATAAACATTGATCCGTGAAACTGTTATCAGCCCAAATTCTGGAAAAAGAACATGCCGGCTACAAATATTAGCCAATAGCACATCGTTGTATGCAGCATGGTAATTCATGTTGCTTTACCATAGCCTCCCAGGAAGCCTCGTGACTTGTTGGGATGTTTATAATTCTCTGAATAGTCTGCCAGTTTCTTTAGGTGTTGTGCTTATTGTTTTTGGCATAGTTACTGTTTTATCTCCACGATGTCACCATACAAGTTGCACAACACCAATATTTTGCATAGTCTGATGTTCTGTTTTTTTTTTAACTTTTTGATATGCCTTCGGTGTGGAGTCCAGGCGCAGGGGAACCGAGGTGGCTGGAGTGGCTGGGTGGGAGTGAAGTTCCTTTGAAAGGTGGAAGTGGCTCAGCTGTTGCTGAAATCGTTGGAGTACCCAGCTGCAATGCTTGGGGTACCGAAGGCATGGTCTCCAGTAGTCCAAGAGCAACTGCCTGGATGCAAGGACAAGTAAATGGCAAGGAAAAGTAGTTTCCAGTGATCAGCTTTTGGTGATGGTTGGAGTGAGTAGGAGTACTGCAGTTGGTAGCTATGTGCAGTTGGTACTATCCAATGATCAGCTTTTGGAGATGGTTGGAGTAGATTAGCAGATGACCACCAGTAGTGTAGTTAGTAGCAATGCTCATCTTTCTTTTGTAAATGAACCAAAGTTGTACTCTGTAATCGGACAAGCAATGTAATGTTGTCACCTTTTGGTGTGAATATATGTCACAGCTATCAAACATGGATTTCTCAGGCATTTTTGCAAATATTTCAACAAAACCATCTGCTTCTCTTATCACATATCGAGCCATACTGTTGACAGATGTGTTGTCATCAATACTGCACATGAATTTCAAATTTTTCTTCTTCTCAATTAGCCTCCAAGATAGATTGACCTTCTCCAACTCTTCAACTGTAATTTTCATATGATCGCTCAAATGCCTCTTCAACTCTCGTAGTGACAGGCCTGAAACGGGCACGGTTGAACAGCCTGTCCTTCCCCCTATGTATTGCCACTCCTTCCCATCATGTTCCATTCTCCCACGATAATGGAATCGAACAGAAAGCGTCCCCATCCTACAAAAAGATCAAATTTTGTCACTTCAAAAACACTCACTTTTACTGTCAACATATCACTTCTAATGAATTTGCACATCTACTGACAGTATTACTACTATGCCGGCGAGTTGAGGAGCGGCGGCGGAGGTTTTGTTCTGCGACAAGTAGGAGAAGGCTGAGTGGGCCGGTGGACCTTTACTCTCCTTGCTGGACCGGATTCGCTAGACCTTGATTTTCCTGACGAAGACAACCAGGTTCAGAGATGCAAAGTTTATACAGAGATTAAAGTTCAGTTAGCTGTTCATCTCATCTCCACGTTAGGGAACTACATATCCTCCATTAAAATTGGTGAAGATGTATGGCCTGCCTATGTTTAGGAGACACAAGCTGTAACCATACGTGTATACAGAATAAAAACCGAATCACAAACCAGAAGTGCCCGCCTAATGCAATGGTTTGGCATGCTGAAACATTTGTGCCACAGGATTGGGGAAGTGAATACCTGCTTGTCCTTGGTGCCACACTGTAATCAGCAGATCATGCCGCCGATCGTCCCCGTCGCCGTCGTCGAGAAGTTACCGTCGCCGCCGTCCAAGCGCAGCTGCTGTCGAAACCAGCCAGAGTTAGAGATGCAGCCTACAGAGGATAGGGCGGACGAACGTGCTGGGCGCAGACTTCACCTCCTTGCCGTCCACCTCGCGCGGCGGCGGCGCTTCGCGATGGCAGTTCCGCAATCTTTGCGCGGGGCAGGGCTGCGTGAAGGTGCCGATCAGGTGCTGATCGATTCAATCGCTTGACCAGGCGCGCGTCTGGAAGGGGAGTTCGCCTCGACCTGGTTCGGCTCGACCAGTATCCGACGTGGACCAAAACCAGTGTCCGACGTGTCCAAAACCAGAGTCAAAACAGCCAATTAGCGTCTGGGGGGGTAATTTGCCCGGTTTTGTGTAGTTAGGGGGGTAATTTGCTCCAGTTTAAAGTTAGGGGGGGTTAGCGTCCGGATCCTCAAACTTATGGGGGCTATTTGGACTTCTTTCTAAAAAAACTTGTTTGCTCACTACAATGCTTTTGTTCAAATTGCTTATCTCACAACCGAGGGTGTGCTTCTTTGTTTCTGCATGTCAAGTGTCGTGGTGTTACTTAATTCTGAACTGCTAGCTTTGCTGTGTTTTATTTCAGCGCCTTTTCTGAACGCGAACCCAAATTGTGCTCGTAATATTTGTCTATGCTCTGCTCCTAGACGATCTGATACTGATGTACTGAGATCGATCATCATCCCTGAATCTTTCAATTCTAAGCAGCTTGAAGGGTCCTTGTTAGCTTTTGTTTTCTGAATTCAAAACAGCTGGGTTTGCTGTATTTGATTTGGAACCAAAATCATCTGTTATTGCGTATCTTACCAAGCAAGCTAACTGATGAATTCCTAGTTGGTTCTTATGTCCGGAGAGTAGTATAAATCTTGTTTGCTAACTAACTATACTAGTTGGATCCAGTTCCAATTTAAAATGCTTTTGTTCAAATAGCTTATCACAACATGCTTTTTTTGCTTCTGCATGCCAAGGACCAAATTTGGCATCCAGAATAAAACTTCCTTCAAGTTTAGGAGTTGATTTTACAAGAAAAAACAATATATACGAACTTCCTATGCAGAGGCCGGACTTTCAACCACATTTTCGTAAAAGAAAAAGAAATCTAAACTATATTCCGCCCCTTTTTTATTTACGTAGAGTTAGTAGCATAAAATCAACGCATTCGACAGCAAATTTACCTGCTGATACCTTTTTCTCCTTTTTGGAGAGAAATCCATAATATTTTAAAAACAATTTTACCAGAATCAAACCAGTTGCGTATTTCATTTGGTGCCCAATATATAATGCGGTGCCTATTAAATTGTTGACAATTGCGTGGAAGTAAAAAAAAACAAGATATACAATTATGATCACTTGTTAAATAATTCAATTCTGAATTTAATTATGGCTTCATCTTCAACAAAAAAAAATCAAACAAAAACAAGACCAGCCAGAATTTTTTTATTTTTGTTTTCAACTAGTAATAGGTTGGAGAAAAGCACATCGATTGAAAATAAAATAAAAAAGACAAGAAGGCCAAACTGGGCCAGTTACTGTGGGCTCAAACAGCTTGAAGCCCAACAACTGATCGTTCCCTTCCATCTATCACTCCCAGTTCCAGTTCCACCGAGGAGGAGAACGTGCCGCCGCCGCCGCCGGAGGGTCCCATCAACGCTCCTCCCGGCCGGTGAACGCCAGAGGTCCAAGGCACCTGTACGACGACGTCTCTTTCTCAGCGGGTCAGCTCGCTCCATGGCTCCCTGCTCCATTCGTGCCGTGAAGAGGAATTGGTTGGATCTCGGTGACGGGCCGGCGGGGCTCATCGCCGACCGCGTCCTCGCCTACGACGTCGCCGGATACATCCGCTTCCGCGCCGTGTGCCGTTCGTGGCGGCGGTGCTCCGCGGAACCTGGCGCGTACGGCGTCCTCGACCGCCGGTTCCATCCCCGGCGGTGGGTCATGCTGCGGGAACCGGTCGCCGCTCTCAACTGCAACTGCCACCGCCATCGCTTCCTCAACTCCTCCACCGGCGAGTGCGTCCAGGTGGACATCCCGGAGCTCCGTGACCACGAGCTGCTCGCCCCCACCGCCGAGGGCCTGCTCCTCCTGCTCCACGCCCGCAAGAACGTCCGCCTGCTCAACCCACTGACCGGACAGCTCGTAGAGCTCCCGCCGCTCACCACAATGCTGCCCAGAATGTACCACCACTGGCTTTCGGCTCATAATGACCATTTCGACACCGACTTCACAGCGTATGGCTCGGGCATTGCTGACGATGATTCAACAGTCGTGCTCTGCTTCTACACCCTCCGCATGCTAGGCGTGGCCAAGCCCAGCGATCAGTCATGGACGTTGCTCAAGTTCAATGACCTGCTGAGAACGGCACCCGTGATGTTTGCTGGCCGCTTCTACTGCATTACCCTGGATGGTGTCATGGTGCTAGAGATGGATCCACCGCGGCTGGTGTTAGCTGCCAAGCGGCATATGTGGATTTCCTTAGACGGTAGCGCGCACCTCGTGGACAATGGTGGGGAGTTGATGCTGGTTCACCGCAAGCGCTTGACTGGATACAAGAGGGGCTATGACGTGTATCGGGTTGATTTGGGCACCAAGACCCTATTCCCTGCCAATAGCCTCGGCGGAGGATGTGCATTGTTCATGGGCATGTATTGCTCTCTCTCGGTGCCCATCGAGGGTTTTCCCTCTGGCTCCATTAGCGGCGACACTATCTACCCGAGCTTTGACGTCGAGGAGAGGACCGAGATCGAGGCTTACCATCTCGCAGATAAAACTATCTCACCTGCTGCCATCTGCAACCTGGATGGCTTGGCGGTGCAGCCACACACTCTTGTTGACTGCCTTTCATTGTGCAATACTGTCAGATATTATGAAGACAACGATGAATCTGAAGAAGATTCGTATTAGTACTTCTATAGTAAGTATGTTTTTTTCTCGATTAGCTAATATCTGCAACTTCCCTAGGATTATTGTATGTATTTTAGTATTACGGTATGCCTGTTTCATTTTGATTGGCTTTTTCAATTTCATTTGAAGTCTCGGCAGAAACATATTTCAAATACTAGTAAGTTGTAACCATGCATCTGCAGACTACTACTACTGCAGGAAAACTGAACAGTTAGCCATGAAAGGATATAGTCAGTGTACATTGTAGTGTTAGTATTTTTACTCATTAATTTTATGACGAGGGCATGGCTTGCATGTTGATACTTAATACTAGTGTTAGTTAATCAAGAAACAACTTCTGCTAGCTCCAGAAAATCCAGATTTAATTACATTCACAAGATCTTGTATAAATTATAACCATATAGCTTGCTGGTTCCCATACACCTTCATTTCCCACATATAATAAAAGAGCAATATTCTGTTCATTAAACTGTCACCTAAAATACGCCCGAATCCCATTGTTAAGGCATTTTACTTATCTGCAGTTTGTATTTTTATTTGGTTATATCCAGTGGCATCAGAAAATGATAGGTAGAAAATATTTTTTCTCTGTGCTGGACTGCTGGTTGTTCTTTGCAATAACTCTGCTAGGCTTGAAGAAATGGCTCATCTTAACATGTTCCATGATAGTATTGCTAAGATCTGGACCTGAGTCTTCTTTGCCTGATTGAGATTGACTAACACTGTTCAGCATGCTTATTTTGTTTGAAATGTTGGCTACTTCATTATCATTAGTTTGATAGTGCTATCCAAGACAAATGAGTGTTTGCTATTACTTGCATTATTTTGCTCATAAACATTCTAGGCATGTTCTTGATTTTATAAACCAATTTTATAGCCTAAGATTTCTCATTTGAATACTGTTTGCAGTTTTCACTCTCGGAAAACTAATGGACGTGAATGAAGATTATGGAGAACTTTCTTCACTAGCAAGGTTTGTAACTTATAAATCATCTAGCAACACCCTCTGTGTGCTCTTTCATGTTTGCTATGCTTTACATAGTGCAACAACTGTACTCCATTTTACTTTATAATAAGCTAGTGGACTAATGTCTTCTCTTTTCTTCTACTTCTCTCAAGGCTGTGAAATTTCAAATGAGAAAAATTACTTGGAAAACATGAGGAAAATGGCAGCTTATTTGCACCTAAGATGATACCTTTGATGAGTTCAGAAACTCTTATAGGAAGTAAATCCAAGATATTTTCATGTCAATCAGCTTCAAAATACCACTGTACAACATTTGCCACATGTAAATGCCAAAGATAAGAAAATTACTAATTCAATGTCAACGGGCGCAAGAAAAGAAAAGAGTAAAGACTGATGTTTTTTTCCACAGAGAAGATGAATGGTTATATAATCATACTAGAGACTAACCCCTGTCTTTAGCAACAAAGTAGTTGGTGATTTGTAGCGTGTAAAGACTTGATTGGCAACTTGACTGTGGCATGCTGACTTCACTGTGCTGCAAGTTAAATGGAGTCCTCTCTTGTCTCTAGAGGATATGTACGTTTGACACTGCAACTGAATATAATATAGAAGTAATTGTGCCAAATACAGATAGAATTAACCCAGGGTATTTTCATGCGTGAGAACAAATCCACTCCAAAGTCTGTATTCCCTCCGGCCCATTTTAATTGTTGCGGATTTAGTACAAAGCTGTACTAAATCTGCAAGAAGTAATATGGGTTGGAGGGAGTACCATTTTTGAAGAGTGGATAAAAACAACTAGTGCTAGTACAATATGCATGATTTTACCATTCTCTGAACTTTTGCTAGCATATTTTGTGTCTATTATGGTAAAATCATGATCTCTAGGTTGCCTGACTCGTAAGCAGTTTGATTTACCAGTTTAATATGATAACCATATACGTACACTGTCCGTTTGCCATCTATGATACTTCTTCAAAATGGGAAAATAATAGCCTTTTCAAACTTCAATATCATGCACATCAGTTCTGCAGTTTGATAGGCTTTTCTCGAAAACATTTCCAAGATCAGTGGAAGTAGTACTAAACATTTAACTTGTTTTCATCTTAACCGTTGACCGCAATAACTGGGGCCATCAAACTTCTCATGTTCATGGGATTATCCCTATATGTACCTGGATTGATAAGAAAATGCAGCACACCTTCACGTTCATGTTCTTTGCATTGTTGAACTGAACGATTTGCTTCAGAAGAAATATCCTTGCTCGTAGTGATCCACTTGGAACTCACCTTGCTCCACCTGAAATTGTGGCCTGCAGGATGGCGCCCAACGGCTTCTTCCGCAGCACGTGGCCTCGAGGCAGAACTCCATGAGGGCCAGCGACGGTGCCAGGCACGGCAGCAACACAGCCTCTCGTTTAGATGAGAAAGAGGAGGAGAATAAGGGAGGATGTGGAGTGCGAACGTTGGGTCTCAGGCTACATGTAGCTTATTTTTTGAACAGTTCAAAAACTGCGCTTTGAAATTTTAAAAAAATCAGAGAAAAAAATTTAGATGTAGGAAATAATGTACTCTACCAATGTTTTGAAATCTTATCGAAATACCCCAGTATTTTTGGCTGCACAAAAAAGATAAAATCTGACTTTAGATGTCAGATTTTTATCTTTTTTATTAATCCTATAATGAAAGGTATTTCAGGGTCCAGATTTCGCATGGTTGAACATTACATCAATATCTGCATCTGGGATTTTTGTTTAGATTTTTTAAAAACTTTGAAATAAAGGGCTACCTGTAGTCCAAGCTCTAAAGTGATTTTTTTGGGGAGGACGTGCGACTATTTTTAGGGTGTGACTACATTATGGGTAGGTGTCATGCATTTTTGAACAGGTTGAAGGAGGCAACCATCTTGATGAGCTCCACAGCCGTCAGTTTTTTTGCGAGCTGGGAGTTTGTTTTGTCTGTTCTCTACGGAAAACGATTTGTCCGTATGGATTACAATGAAGGCCTGGCAATCATCTCTCCCTGGACTGACTGAAACTGCGTGGGAGAATTCAGTTCTGACCATATGATTCTTCCCTCACCTTTTTGGTTGATGGAGGTTGAATCCAAGCGGATCAGCTGGACCCAAGAATCTCAATGCACATACTTAATTACTTGACGAGAACTATCCACTGCCCCAATGAACAAGTGCAACAAATCAGCATAACCTTCAGTTTGATCGTCATCAAGTGCAACCAAGCCAATGAATGAATGGAACAATATAATAGTGACCGTACATATCTCAAAACTTCAACAGAACCAACAATTCCTAACACGGACCACAAGAAGGAGAATCCTACAACACTGTATCTAGTACCATTCTCCTCAGGCTCCTCAGCTATTACATGAGACCGGGACGAGAATGAAAGGGGAAATGGGGTGTGGTCAGCGCAGCCCGGTCAAGGTTGCTCCTCTTCTTCTTCTCCTCCTTCATACCCTCCTGCCTCCTCTTTACCTCCGGTTGCTTCCTTTTCTCGCCACCATCGCCCGAACAATTAACATACGAGGAGGCGGTGTTCTTGGGGAGCACCTTGACATCCGAAGGCCCACAGCAGAATCCCATGCCTGCCCTGCTAGGTTACTTCTGCACTATCGTTTCTGCCTTGTTCCTTTCTCTCCGTGCTCTCTATGACTCTGTTCTTCAGAGCTTATGGGAACCTCAGCTGTTCTTGGGGAGTACTATTCTCCGTTTGTGCGTGTCTGTGTTTCTGTTGGCAAAAGCAGAGGCTCATGGCGACCTCTTTTATAGGGCTGGAGAGCAGGATCCAAACTTCCGGCTGAAGGTGTTGTTAGTCCATGCAGTGTGTTGCGTGGCAGATGCTTTGAATTTTCTTACTCTTGGAGTCTTGGTGATAGTGACAGTCAGATATCGCTGACAGGAGACTCGGCCCAGAAGTAAGCTTCCTTGGCAGGCAAGGTTTTCATGATAAGGAGACCATTTCCGTTCTTTATTTCTTGGCTTAGAGTCCACATGAACTTGGTCTATGGTGGGCTAAACCAAGGCACACCTAAGCTAGCTCAAATTATGTAGTACAAGACGTACACACATTTTCTTATACACATAACAAATCCTACTATACAGAACAGAATTACATATGCAACTTTTCGTGTACAATTTGGTAAACATCTCGAATTTTCCTTCAGAACCTTCATCCCTGCTCACTAAGCCACAAAGGCGTGCGGTTGCTCAAGGATTGCCTGATGCCTGCTCGGCGCCCAGTTCGATCGACGAACAGGAGATATCTTTTACTGCAGTTTCCTATCGTTTATTTACCCTGGTAAATGCATTGAGTCCCTGAAACAACACTAGCACCAGGTCTAAAACCAATGGTATCCAAGAGAGAGATACTAAGACCATGGTTTCAGTAGCAAGGGACACTACCACTATGCAATATCTCCAGCTAGGTGGGTTCTTCAGCCAATGTTTGTCACTACGGCTTGTGAGCAAGTCAGCAGCGCAGGAGGTACAGAGTCAGTTTCCAAAAAAAACACGATTCCTGCTTGAAACAATCTGCTTCCAAGTTCCAACCCAATGGTACTCCTTAGAAAATGAAAATGGCTGGCAGTGACAGTGTTTGAAGTCGAACATAATCTGGAACCTGAACCGGAAAAAGAGAGACCTCTTCTCCTTACCAGTACAAGCTCTAATACCATAGCTTATGGTAAGATCGAATGTCACATGAAGCATTAGTGCCATAAAATGTTTGGCAGCTAAAGTGAAACGATAAGAGTTTTACCCTGGAGTTGGTTGATCTGTGAAATGCAGGAACGATGTACAAAATTAGAGAGAGTCAGAAAATGTTTTCAGTAGTGTATACATGGTAGCAAGAGAAACTCCCAACCACATGGCACATGAGGTGAGCAATCTCAAAAGTACTATCTAAAAAAACAAGAGAAACTCCTAGGATAAAATATCTTCAGAAAAGTGAGTTCTTCAGCAAGTAATTAAGTAGGAACTATAACCCAGTGCATTATTAGTCGTTGTGGATACCACCAGCAGCTGGGAAAACAATCAGAAAGTAGGCAACACGCCACCTGGGCCTGGTGAAGAATGGGCCACAACAATATTGGAAAAGACAGCAGCAGCAGAGGAGGTAGAAGCTGCAGAAGAACCATTTTATTCAGAGTCTAAAACAAAAGAGGGTTTCAGAGCTACACAACTAAATGACTAGTTTATGCTTCATTTGATAAAAAAAAGACTAGTTTATGCTTCATTTGATAAAAAAAAGACTAGTTTATGCGTCATTGCTTGGAACTGAATTTTGAGATAGCGCTGATTTCTTTTAACACTTGACCCCTGAACTACTAGTCATCTACCAAGTGAAATTGACTGATGTTGTACACAGACGAATGATTTTTAGAAAGGACAAGAAATGATACACAGAATAAATTGATGACTTAATGGCACAATGCAAACATAAAATTTCCATCAGTTGGCTGAGAAAGGAGTCAACTTACCAGGATCCGAAGAAGCCACCAAACCCAGGCCCCCAAGAACCACAGCTAACGAGAAACCCAGGGCCACCAGGTGGAACCAGACCCCACCCTCCTGCAGGACCTCCCGAACCTGGTCCTCCTGGCCCCGCAGATCCATCCTGCAAAGCTAAACTGCTGCTAAACAAAATATTAAACTGCTGCTGAATAGTAACCTACAACTTGACAACTCAACCCCAAAGAACAAACAGATACTTATGCTGCAGTTCGAGGTTTAGAAGAATTTATACAGGTACGGTGAGAACTGGTGGCCGAGATGTACATGTTGTTCAAATACTCTCCCACTGGTCTACCTTCCAATTACTGTGCTCTCCTTACTGGTGCATTACAAGGGCATTCTAAGCTCTCCAAATTTAGTCCAATTCTAAGATACTATGTTTCAAAGTATGATCCGATCAACACACTCTTAACAGAATACAGTAAATCTAAAAGTGCAACACCTACAGGTAAAAATATAAAAGCATCTGATTCTACCGAACGATCTAGAAACAGCAACTACAAACCATGTGCCAAATTGTTTTATGCGAGGCACAACCTAAGTTCTTAATAGCAGTTGTGCTACAAAGTGTGTCTCTGCAGTAGCGCCCAGAACCCCAACAATGAATAAATTGCAAGAGTCATTAGTACATCATTTCCACAGACTACCATTGAGAAGAAGAAGTAGCTGGAATGAATCCAGAAATGGGCACAAGTTAAGTAAACTTTTTCTACTTCAAATACATGGAGAACTAGGTTGATATGACATCCTAATTAAAATAGCAAGGTCAATTGTTCAATTCAATAACATAAAGACAGGAATGTGCAAAGACCAAGTTGCTGGAATGAATCCAGAAATGGGCACAAATTAAGCAAGCATTTTCTACTGCCAATAAGCACCACTTTGCATTGATAAGTAATACAACGGAAGATGGAGTGCACACACACAAACAAAACATAGCATCAAATACAATACATGGAGAACTAGGTTGATATGATATCCTAATCAAAATAGCAAGGTCAATTGTTCAATTCAATAAAATAAAGACACAAGACAGCTTAGTTAGGACATATTTTAAATGTGCAGCATGATGTCTTGGTAATTTGAGCACTAATACATAACAGTAGTCCCTTCCACCCGCCTTACAAGCATTGAATTCATGCAACCAGATAACAATGAGAACTTCTTGACCGTAATAACTCTATATGAATGAATCAACAAAGAAGCTAGCGAGCTTGTTCTTGATGTTGCAGACCATGAGGATACTGACAGTTAAGCTGCTAAGAAGAAGCATGCCACTCAACAATCCTCAGATGAAAGGAGAACCATTCACAACATAACCCTCAAGTGTCGGAAAGAAGGCATGCTGAACAAGAGATTGTTTGAGGCTAAGCTGATTAGTACACTGTAATGGGCGACGGAAACTGGCAACCAACTTCCTATCCATGTCAATCTGAAGTAGCCACTCGCCAAATTTGGCCAGCACGAGCACATGACCATCCGAGGACGGGATGACACGCCATTGACCGTGGAAACTTCCAAATTTCACGATGAACTCTGCAACCGGCAATTCAACCCGGTATCTGGAGGCCCATGCCTCGCTCTCATAGTCCTGCATCACCCAGACATCGATGATTGTGTTTGCATAATTAGAGGTAGACAAGTAAAGCATTCCATCCATCTCAAACAGAGCAGCATAGCCACGAACAGCCGGAGCACGCATCTTCCGAAGCAACTCAGTTGTGGTGTCGAATGCCCTTATCATGCTTCCGCTCTCCTCCCTGTGTACATGCCAATGCAGGCTACCACGGAAGAGAACAGAAGAGGCTTCACATAGCCTGTCCACCGCATCGAGGCACCGTGTGCGCCTCGGCGGCTGGTCGGATCCCAATGTGAAGACGTAGTATCCATCTTGATTGGCAGGTGCATAACTCGGCTTTCCGAGCAACAGCCGGTACTCGCGGGAAGGGCTATGAGGGTACATCCCCAAGAGCGCGAAGCCATCAAGGTGCGGCAAGCGAGCATGCTGACGAGTTGCTGGGTTGCTGGGACGAGGAGGCCGTCGCAGGAGGCCTCCAGACCGAAGAAGGAGGTGCCCAGTCGCGCGATGGGCTGGAGCTGGCCGAGGGCACCGTCGAAGGGGATGAGGTCTAGGGCAACGCGGTCGCCGGCGCCGCTGAGGTCGTAGCCACATAGGAGGGGGAGCGAGGGCTGGCGGGCGTGGTGAGCGAGGAGGAAGTCGCGGGTGGAGGTGGCGCGGCGCCAGGCGGGGCTCACGGCACGGCAGCGGAGGAGGGATTTGGGAGGCAGTCGCACGAGGATCTCCCATACCACGACCTCGTCCGGGAGAGGCGCCGGTACTGCTTCACCTGCGGCCTCTGCCATGGTCGCCGGCTGATTCCTTCCCAGGAGCAGAGCAAGAGGAGTGGTGTTGGTGACGGCGGTCGGCGGCGGAGTGGTGCTGGTCTTTCTCTTTCAGATCAGAAACGCATTTAGCTCGTCTCATGGACTGGCTGGGATGATAGATTTTGCCTCTGCTGCTGTACAATTCCTGAAGAATTTTGTTTATCTGATTGTAAAATTGTACTAGCAACTTAAGAAGTTCAAAGTAATGTAACTTGAAAGAGGTCAAAATAATTCCAGATGGTTAATGTTTTAAAATCAGATGACTAAAATGTAACACGCACAGATCAATGCAATCTGAATCACACTACCTAGGTGGAATACTATAGATTAGATATATGCCATTGCAGTTATTTTGTATTTCAGAAATTTCACTACAATTTTCATCTTTCGAAATATGCCACTATATGTTTCTCGCCGTCATGATTGAATGCGTAGAGTCTGATGACTAAATTGAAGGTGTGAGTTTTCATCCGGTTGATGGAGGAGTATCCATTCTTAAATGTGTCGGCGATACAATCCTTTCTATGCAACATGACATTGAAAAAACAAGAAATCTAAAGTTAATCCTATCAGCAACTACCATGTTCAAAGATAAGTTTCCATTAGAATGAATTGTTTTGTTTAGCGAGACTCAAGGCGATGTTGCCTAGTACGATGAATTATTTGGCTGCGGGTAAGGCTAGTTTTCTATTAAGTATTTTCTTATTCCGATTCATTATTGGAGACTTATAAACGTTGAATGGAAACTGTTGGAGGAGGGTTTAAAGAAAGGGCGTGACTACATCGAGGTCGACCTCGTTTTACCCTTAGAGCGAGGTCACCCAAACTTTCCTTTTCTAGTTAAAAAGAATCTTTCTAAAAGTAGATTAGACACGCGCGGGTCAATGGACAGACGCGCGGGAACCAGCGCCCCCTTCTTTCTTCCATCCAACAACCCCCGTACCTTCTCCAGTTCTCCTTCATCCCGTGTGTGGAATAAAATACATCAAAAAATTTGTTGTTTCCAGAAAGAATTGCGGATGGGAGACACATCGGTGGAGCTCCTGTACCACCTGTTACATTGTTGCAAAAAAGTTCTAGCCTGATCTGATGCAACTACTTTGTTACATCCAAACAGGAGTTAGAGTTACATCCAGTAGGATGCTAGAGTAGTTACATGTCCGTGCTTTAGCCAGAGCGATCGAAAAAATACATGCCAATGTATCACGACTTGGGTGAAGAACAACTAGGTAGATTATTCTTTACGGGTTAAAACATGGCAATGTAACTCGCCGGAATACTGCCGGTCTCACTGGAGTACGTCGCCAGTTTTGCCGACCTTGCTGGAACCCCACCGTCTTGCCGTGAGTTCACCGTCATCTTGCTATGAGTTCTCCGATGTCTTGCCAACATTGCCAGGACCCCGCCGTCTTGCCGTGAGCTAGCTGCCGTCTTGCCGACCTTGCCAGAAACCTGCCATATTGCAGTGAGTCTGTGCAAAAAGGAGGAAACCAGGCTAAAATAAACACTTTACCTGGGACTTCTCCAGATTTCAAGACGCTGAATTCAACCGTTTCTGCTCCTAGTTTGCCATGGAGCTACTCATTCTCCTAACTGACAAGGTTGGGCTGCAACCGAGATAACCTCCAGTGTCTCCTCCACCGCGTGAGGTGAGCCAAGCTTTGTTTTCTGGTGATCATAATCTTCAACCAAGTTTCTCACTGAAATTCAGGCCACAGCCTAGAGTGTTATGTGTTGGTGTAGGTCAAATACATATCAAGCCAAGTTGATTAGAAAATATGGTGAGCAAACCTGCACCCAGAAGAGTCCTGGCAAGTAAGATCTCTGCATGTTGCTATCAACCGGAAAGCATTGATGAACCATCTAGGCTCCAGAATTACTTCTTGAACTTCCCTTACCAAGACACAAGGCAAATCCTAGTGACTGGAAGTAGGAAATGACAGGTACAGGGTGATATAAGTAACCAATATGTGTGTGTTCCAGAGCACTGTTTACTACTCAATTACCAATGTGTTGTGGCTGCTATCACTGTCTGTGCTAGCCTACTGCATGTAACGTAAAACAAATGCTGATCGGCCTTACAACTAATGAAAAATTGGTTCCATCTGCTGCAAAAAGAGGTTACATGGACATAATTTGTCCATCCACTAATTTAACTACTGCATGTAACACAAAAACAAATGCTGGTCGGCCTTACACCTAATGAAACATTGGTTACATCTGCTGCAAAAAATAGTTACCTGGACATAATTGGTTCAATCCACTAATTCAACTAGTACATGTAACACAAAACAAATGCTGATGGGCCTTGTTCCTGATGGAAAAAGTTGTTCCATTTGCATCAAAAACGTTACATTAACATAGTTGGTTGGGTTCCATGTTCTATCTACTAATTCAACTACGCTTCACACCATGTACTTTGTAGCACAAAAAATGCATGTAACATTACCGACTGCTACACAATTTGGTCAGAAATAACTGTGCAGAAATGCATACCTTACCCTCAGGAGTATCTAGCATAAGCAAGGATGAAGCAGTGAAGGAGGTCTTGTGTCCGGAGACCAGTGATGTTGGCGGTGATAACAAGGATGTGACGGTGAACGAGGAGGATGTAGACGCGACCACAAGGACGCTGCCGGCCAGCAGGAAACAACGACGCCGTTGCTGGAGACACGGAGATGAGACCGGCATCACCGCGATGAATCCAGGCAGCGAGGGATGCTACCGGCGACAGGGATGGGGCATCCTCCATGGTCGGTGCGTGCAGCCCGCGGCCGCGAGGTGCTCTCACTCACGGGCGGCGCCTCCTCCGTGCCCGAGGTGGGTACCCAAGAGGCGGAGATGGCGCTACAGGTCGGCAAGGAAGGGGGCGGCCAGAAGGAATGGGGGAGGAGGTGAGTGCCCAAGAGGCGGAGACGGCGCTACAGGTCGGCAAGGAAAAGGGCCGGCCGGAAGGAACGGGCGGCGGAACACACACATGATGTCCATATGCCTACAACTGGGACATTTACCATCTAATTAGAGGTACTAAAAGTACCAACTATTTTAGTTCCATCAGAGAACTTTACTTCCTACTATATACATAATCTTCTAAAAAGTTTATATGTTTTTGCATGTAAACATTCCTGGTGAAACCCAACAAGACAGACACACCCAGCAGTAGATGGAACATCTCTATCTGCAGTTTGACAGATGTAAAAAACTCAAACTCTGGCCTGAAAAAGTAACAAGTTCTATCTACTGCTTCTGCATGTATTCTTCCAGCAAACATGTGTTACTTCCAAAAATTAATCTACCTCCATCTGTAACAAAAAAAGCCCCTCAACTGACTGCTTCCATCCCACATATGATCCGATGGAACTACTTCCACATACATACACTCCATCTAACATGCAGAGCCAGAAGATGGAACATTTCCAAGGGTACTAACTAACATAAATCTCAAGAAATAACAAGTTCCATCTTCTCTTTCTGCATGTATTATTCCAAAATGATGTGTTACTTCTAAAAAATCTACTACCTCTGGTAGAAAAAATACACCCTCTACTAATGCTTCCATCCTACAGAACTAGTTCCACTTACCACCACTTCTTCTCGGAAAAATGTAACATGCGCAGGCAATAAAAGATCAGATTCTGGTCGATGTAGGGGGAAAAGTACTAGCTCGGGCGATTGGGATCTCGATGACGCGGGGGAGTAACCGAATCCTCGACGATTTAGTTGCGAAACTTGATTATATGGCCGGGGGAGTCGACAATGTAGCAGGGGAAGCCTGAGGCCGCGAGAATGTGCACGACGTCGTGGGGATGTAACCGAGGCCGCGGGTATGTCGTTGGCGCCACGAGGATGTGGGCGACGCCGTCGGGATGTATCCGACGCCCACAGACGAGGACGCACCCCGCCACGAACGAGGATGAAGCCGGCTCCAGCGAGGATGCATCCCAGGCGCGAATCAAATTAGAAAATCGGGCGAGGTGGGTGGAATCACCAGGGTTATCCATGGGGGAACGCACGCAGGCAGAACTGTGTCGTGGCGGCGGGGATTCGATGGAGGAGACCTTGGGGGAGCTAGGCCGGCGACCGGCAGCAGCCGGAGCAACAGGCGGCGGCGGCGCATCAGGAGGCAGCAGGGGAACGAGATAAGAGAGAGCACAGAACATGTGTGAGTGCGTGTATTGTGTCGTGGAAGGTGGGACCGTGTACGTGCGTGTGTTGTATTGTGGCCGAGTGAGCACCGCTTCGCTCGCAGCGTCCGATCGTGATCTAGCGGCTACGACTGTGACCTTGCTGGAAGCCTGAAACGAGGTTAGCTGCGGAATAGAAATTGCGTTAAAGAAAAAGGCACTCGGGCGGCTCGGACGAGCGCTCCAGGGTGCCACCAAACCCTAAAGGAGAGCCACCCCGATCTATTCCCTCCGACCGCTGTAGTCGCCGGCGGTGGCGGCCGCGCCCAACCATTGAAGGCGGACGGCATGCTGGACGCGCCCCTCGACGGGTTCTAGTGACAAATTACCATAGTGTTTGTCACACAATTGGTCTGGTTCTTGTCCCTACTTCAGGCATGAACATAATTTGGGACCATAGCTTGATCACAAGAATCTGATTACACCCAATGAAGCATTCACACTTAACATGGTTAGGAGAGTGAAATAACAAGAGATTGTTCCAAACAATGCAATATAAATGGTTTTGTACAATAGAAGCACAAAAAGGTAATCCTAGAATTTTCAGGTTGCAATACTAGTCTTTTCTACAAGAATACTAAAACTCCTTGGAAAAAGACAAATATATAAAGATGAACTAATTAGTGTTCACAAGACATGCCTAAAAAATCACGAGGAAATTATAATTATAACAGAGCTTTTCATTGATCAATTGACTTGTCATGCAACCATTTAAGTTAATAATAAGTTCTCTCACCGTCTTCAAAATATCATATGCAGCTAGAAAATCAACAAATAAGATGAAATCCTCCCTCTTTTTAACACCACCTACAACAAAGGGTGGAAAAAGAGGGAAACAATTGACTATCAAGAAGACCACAAGATAAAAAGGTAAAACAAAATCTTCGAGAGTGGTGTTTTGGCACATGGAAGCATGTGCTCCCTTTATTTTGTAATACAAGTTAGGCATATTCTGAAATTTTAAAAAATAAAAACGAAAAATTCGCACGTACATCTTCACGTGCTACACACTCAGAAAGTCATTTCATGGAAAATAGACTTATGTGTGGCATGTGTAAAAAAGACAAAATTCAATTATAAAAATAAAGATTTTCGGTAGATAAATTTTCTCAGACCACACAAAATACTGGTTCCTCGCGAAACTTGGCGAGCGCACAAATATTGTGGACATGTACAGGTAGAATTTTTTGTCAAAAATTTTCGACATTTCAAAACAAAAAAATTAGTAGAGGGAGCATATGCATCTGGGGACCGAATTAAATTTCCACATTTCTTCAGTTTAAGGAATACGTACGAACATGAGCATATAGATTGCTAACAATTGAGTACTAACAAAAAAGCCCAAGATAAAAAGAAATATAGAAAACTCAGTTCCTTAGCTCAATGAATAGAGGCATGAGGCAGTTGTTAAGAATTGAGTACTAGTGAGGCAACTGAGTACTACTGAGAACCAGTTGATAAATAAAAAAAAAATCGAAGTCAATTCCTCAGGTGAAGAATATAGAGATATGCCACAGATCAGTCAAAAGTATTCCAAAAGCACATCAAGTTGAGTAGGTACGTAACTTTAGAAACTAAACACGCAGTACCCACTTTAGCCTAAAAAGGTATTGAAAAATGATAGATTTCATACAACCATATAGCAGCAAAGTGGATTATCATATTTTAATACAGGTCGGTGCCGAAAACTAGAAGCTAGCCGGCTTATATATTGCAGCTCATGAGGATATATAGGACAACTAGGCCGTCAAGAAGAACCACCTCAGTGAACAGCCGTTAGAGGAACGGTGAACCATTCGCAGCATGATCCTCAAGTGTTGTGAAGAAGTTATGTGGAACAAGAGTTTGCTTGAGCCGAAAGTCTGAAGCATAGATTTGTTGTCCATAACGATGGAAGTTGTCAACCACCTTGCCATCGGTGTCGACGTAAAACAGCCACCCGCCATGACTGACCAGCAAGAGGACGTCTCCAGCCACTGACACAACGCTCCCGTACGAATCATCATTCCAGCACCCATGCAACCCCAATATTTCTTCAACCGGAAAATTGATGTTGTACTGGCGGACCCAAACCTCACCTTCATAGTTCTGCAATACCCATATATCAAGAACTTTATTGGCATCGTTGTAGCCACAGAAGCCAAGCTTTTCATCCATCTCAAAGATACTTGACTCAAAGATACTTGACTTGGTAGGCCCAGCTGGAGCATGCATCTCTCGAAATGACTCGGTCGTGGTGTCGAATACCAATATTGCCAGCCTGCTTTCATTCGTTGGGTACCAGTGCAGGCTATGACAGATGAGGACAGGCGTGTCGAATTGCAACGCTTCTGCTGCATCCGGACCCCCAATGTACCTCAATGGCTGGTTGGAGCCCAACACGAAGACATAACATCCAGTTGTAGGTTTAGGTATGTGGCTCCTCCCGCGCACTAACAGTCGATACTCGCCGCTAGGGCGGTGCAAATACATCCCCAATACACTGGATATACCAAAGTCCCCCGGTATCCAGAGGGGAGCATGCTCACGGGTGACCGGGTTGCAGATGAAGAAGGTCTCAGTCAAGCCAAGTTTGTAGAGGACGAGGAGACCGTCGCAAGAGGCCATGGAACAACAGGGCTCGTCAAACCTAGCGACGGATTGGAGCTTGGCGTCGGTGGCCCGGTGATCCAAGACAAGGAGTTCGTCGTAGCAGGCGGAGACGTCGTCATACTTGAATCCGGAGACGGGTTCACCCCAGACAATGGGGAGGGTAGGCTGGCGGCCATGGTGGAAGAGGAGGAAGTCGTGGGTAGAGGTGGCGCGGCGCCAAGCGCAGCAGACCGCGCGGCAACGGAGGAGGGATTTTGGGGGGAGGCGAACGAGGATCTCCCAGATGACGATCTCCTCCGGGAGGCAGCGGCGGCGAGGCGTCGCTCCTGCGTTCGGCATGGCCGCCGTCTCGGAATCCATCGCAGGAACGAGAAGAGTTGTCGTGCTTATTTGGAAACAACACGTGATGGACTTGGGCTGGGCTTAGCTCAGTTTATATGGAAAGAATTTTCTTCTACTAAACATTTTCATGAACGGATATGGGCTGGGCTTACCACAGGGTTTTGGCATACAATATTTCCATACAGAAAGAGTTTACAGAAGTTGCTTGAAACTTTAATTTTATTCACGATATTTTTAGTGGCACAGCTGAAGAATTACTTTCCAACTATGAAAATTTTCACATAGGGTGGAGCATACTTATTTCACAAAATGTTTACTAAAATTATACTACTATATAAGCTAGACCTGATTTTATGAACTACTTTCATGTACGTGGAGCTAGTTAGATATTGAAATACAGAACAACTTCCATTGAAAAAAAAAGAACACCAAAGCTGAATTGCAGCCAGAGCAAAAATAATTACACGCGCATAGCCCTAAAAGAAAAATTGTACGCATGCAGAAGACCAAACATAGCTGTGTATATATTATATGCACCTTAACGGATATATGGAAGTTTTTTTTCATCATGGGTTCACATTTCACACTCATTTTTTTATATTATTATATATGAACATCACAAACACTCTGGCAAACCTTGTCCAAGAGAGGCCAATATGGTAGCTCACCACATAGCACAATTTGCGTATGATGGCGAAAGTAGTTTTGGCTAGGATGGTGATCCACCAGATTTTATTTGTAGATTAGTTTGAAATGATGTAATAGTTTTGGATAATGTAACTATTCTGTGAGGGGCGGCAAGTTTCAGACGCTCTCTTTTTCTTCTAGGGTATCTAAGAGGACTGGGAGGTTTTTAATGAGATTGTATGCAAAAAGAGAAAACATATGACTAGAGATAGATCCTACTTACCAGAGGCGAGGCTATTATGGCGACCACACTAGATCTTTGAAAATAAGAAGAGAGAGAGAGACCTGGCCCACTTGGAGCCTGGTACACGTAGATATGGGCTGCCTAGTCTGCGGGCTCGGGATACTACCTCCGTTTCAAGGAATAAGGCGCCCTCGTTTTACGTGCTTTTTGTTTGATAAAAATTACTTCAAATAGATAAAAATTATTTGTATAAAATTAATATCATTAGAAAATACTTTTCAATACGAAACCAACGATAGTAATTACATATAATATAATCAAGATTTTGTTGCTCAACTTTTATGGTCAAAGTTCATGTTAGAATACGCGTGCTCCTTATTTCTTGAAACGAAGGTAGTATAATGTAGAAGACGAGCCTTAGGGCTTCGTTCTTGTATAGTTATATTGTACAAACGGCTATCAAGGCCGCGCCAGCGATGGCATCCAACAAGACCTCGATGGCTGATGCGTGTAGTTGACACGTCCGTTGGGAACCCCAAGAGGAAGGTGTGATGCGCACAGCGGCAAGTTTCCCTCAGTAAGAAACCAAGGTTTAATCGAACCAGTAGGAGTCAAGAAGCACGTTGAAGGTTGATGGCGGCGGGATGTAGTGCGGCGCAACACCAGAGATTCCGGCGCCAACGTGGAACCTGCACAACACAACCAAAGTACGTTGCCCCAACGAAACAGTGAGGTTGTCAATCTCACCGGCTTGCTGTAACAAAGGATTAACCGAATTGTGTGGAAGATGATTGTTTGCAGAGAAAACAGTAAAACAAGTATTGCAGCATATTTGTATTTCAGTATTAAAAGAATGGACCGGGGTCCACAGTTCACTAGAGGTGTCTCTCCCATAAGATAAAAGCATGTTGGGTGAACAAATTACAGTCGGGCAATTGACAAATAGAGAGGGCATAACAATGCACATACATGTCATGATAAGTATAGTGAGATTTAATTGGGCATTACGACAAAGTACATAGACCGTCATCCAACTGCATCTATGCCTAAAAAGTCCACCTTCAAAGTTATCGTCCGAACCCCTTCCAAGTATTAAGTTGCAAAGCAACGAGACAATTGCATTAAGTATGGTGCGTAATGTAATCAACAACTACATCCTCGGACATAGCGCCAATGTTTTATCCCTAGTGGCAACAAGACAACACAACCTTAGAACTTTCATCACATCGTCCTCAGTGTCAATGCGGGCATGAACCCACTATCGAGCATAAATACTCCCTCTTGGAGTTAAAAGCAAAAACTTGGCCGCAGCCTCTACTAGTAACGGAGAGCATGCAAGATCATAAACAACACATATGTAATAACTTGATAATTAACATAACATGGTATTCTCTATCCATCGGATCCCGACAAACACAACATAGAGTATTACGGATAGATGATCTTGATCATGTTAGGCAGCTCACAAGATCCAACAATGAAGCACAATGAGGAGAAGACAACCATCTAGCTACCGCTATGGACCCATAGTCCAGGGGTGAACTACTCACTCATCACTCCGGAGGCGACCATGGCGGTGTAGAGTCCTCCGGGAGATGAATCCCCTCTCCGGCAGGGTGCCGGAGGAGATCTCCGAATCCCCCGAGATGGGATCGGCGGCGGCGGCATCTCGCAAGGTTTTCCGTATCGTGGTTTTTCGCATCGGGGTTTCGCGACGGAGGCTTTAAGTAGGCGGAAGGGCAGAGTCGGGGGGCTAACGAGGGGCCCACACCACGGGCGGCGCGGGCCCCTTGGCCGCGCCGCCATGTGGTGTCGCCACCTCGTGGCCCCACTTCGTATGCTCTTCGGTCTTCCGGAAGGTTCGTGGCAAAATAGGCCCCTGGGTCTTCGTTTCGTCCAATTCCGAGAATATTTCGTTACTAGGATTTCGAAACCAAAAACAGCAGTAAAACGAGAACCGGCACTTCTGGCATCTTGTTAATAGGTTAGTTCCGAAAAATGCACGAATATGATATAAAGTGTGCATAAAACATGTAGGTATCATTAATAATATGGCATAGAACATAAGAAATTATCGATACGTCGGAGACGTATCAAGCATCCCCAGCTTAGTTCTGCTTCGTCCCGAGCAGGTAAAACGATAACAAAGATAATTTCGAAGTGATATGCCATCATAACCTTGATCATACTATTTGTAAACATATGTAGTGGATGCAGCGATCAAAACAATGGTAATGACATGAGCAAACAAGTGAATCATAAAGCAAAGACTTTTCATGAATAGTACTTCAAGACAAGTATTAATAAGTCTTGCATAAGAGTTAACTCATAAAGCAATAAATCAAAGTAAAGGCATTGAAGCAACACAAAGGAAGATTAAGTTTCAGCGGTTGCTTCCAACTTGTAACATGTATATCTCATGGATAATTGTCAACATAGAGTAATATAACAAGTACAATATGCAAGTATGTAGGAATCAATGCACAGTTCACACAAGTGTTTGCTTCTTGAGGTGGAGAGAGATAGGTGAACTGACTCAACATAAAAGTAAAAAGAATGGTCCTTCAAAGAGGAAAGCATCGATTGCTATATTTGTGCTAGAGCTTTTATTTTGAAAACATGAAACAATTTTGTCAACGGTAGTAATAAAGCATATGAGTTATGTACATTATATCTTACAAGTTGCAAGCCTCATGCATAGTATACTAATAGTGCCCGCACCTTGTCCTAATTAACTTGGACTACCGGATCTTTGCAATGCACATGTTTTAACCAAGTGTCACAATGGGGTACCTCCATGCCGCCTGTACAAAGGTCTAAGGAGAAAGCTCGCATTTTGGATTTCTCGCTTTTGATTATTCTCAACTTAGACATCCATACCGGGACAACATGGACAACAGATAATGGACTCCTCTTTAATGCATAAGCATGTGGCAACAATTATTATTCTCATATGAGATTGAGGATATATGTCCAAGACTCGAAACTTCCACCATGAATCATGGCTTTAGTTAGCGGCCCAATGCTCTTCTCTAACAATATGCATGCTCCAACCATAAAGGTGGTAGATCTCTCTTACTTCGCACAAGACGGACATGCATAGCAACTCACATGATATTCAACAAAGAATAGTTGATGGCGTCCCAGAAGCATGGTTATCGCACAACAAGCAACTTAATAAGAGATAAAGTGCATAAGTACATATTCAATACCACAATAGTTTTTAAGCTATTTGTCCCATGAGCTATATATTGTAAAGGTGAATGATGGAAATTTAAAGGTAGCACTCAAGCAATTTACTTTGGAATGGCGGATAAATACCATGTAGTAGGTAGGTATGGTGGACACAAATGGCATAGTGGTTGGCTCAAGTATTTTGGATGCATGAGAAGTATTCCCTCTCGATACAAGGTTTAGGCTAGCAAGGTTATTTGAAACAAACACAAGGATGAACGGTACAGCAAAACTCACATAAAAGACATATTGTAAACATTATAAGACTCCATACCGTCTTCCTTGTTGTTCAAAACTCAATACTAGATGTTATCTAGACTCTAGAGAAACCAAATATGCAAACCAAATTAGCAAGCTCTAAGTATTTCTTCATTAATGGGTGCAAAGTATATGATGCAAGAGCTTAAACATGAGCACAACAATTGCCAAGTATCAAATTATCCAAGACATTTTAGAGTTACTACATGTAGCATTTTCCAATTCCAACCATATAACAATTTAACGAAGATGAAACTTCGCCATGAATACTATGAGTAGAGCCTAAGGACATATTTGTCCATATGCTACAGCGGAGCGTGTCTCTCTCCCATAAAGTGAATGCTAGGATCCATTTTATTCAAACAAAACAAAAAACAAAAACAAACCGACGCTCCAAGCAAAGTACATAAGATGTGACGGAATAAAAATATAGTTTCAGGGGAGGAACCTGATAATGTTGTCGATGAAGAAGGATGCCTTGGGCATCCCCAAGCTTAGATGCTTGAGTCTTCTTAAAATATGCAGGGGTGAACCACCGGGGCATCCCCAAGCTTAGAGCTTTCACTCTCCTTGATCATATTGCATCATACTCCTCTCTTGATCCTTGAAAACTTCCTCCACACCAAACTCGAAACAACTCATTAGAGGGTTAGTGCACAATAAAAATTCACATGTTCAGAGGTGACACAATCATTCTTAACACTTCTGGACATTGCATAAAGCTACTGGACATTAATGGATCAAAGAAATTCATCCAACATAGCAAAAGAGGCAATGCAAAATAAAAGGCAGAATCTGTCAAAACAGAACAGTCCGTAAAGATGGATTTTATTAGGCCACCAGACTTGCTCAAATGAAAATGCTCAAATTGAATGAAAGTTGCGTACATATCTGAGGATCATGCACGTAAATTGGCTTAATTGTCTGAGCTACCTACAGGGAGGTAGACCCAGATTCGTGACAGTAAAGAAATCTGGAACTGCGCAGTAATCCAAATCTAGTACTTACTTTACTATCAAAGACTTTACTTGGCACAACAAAACTCAAA
The DNA here is from genome assembly GCF_022539505.1 of Lolium rigidum. Lineage (NCBI taxonomy): Eukaryota > Viridiplantae > Streptophyta > Magnoliopsida > Poales > Poaceae > Lolium > Lolium rigidum. Next base: position 5,315,599 of record NC_061513.1, read on the forward strand.
ACTAAGATAAGGAGAGGTTGCTACAGTAGTAAACAACTTCCAAGACACAAATATAAAACAAAAATACTGGAGTAAAAACATGGGTTGTCTCCCATAAGCGCTTTTCTTTAACGCCTTTCAGCTAGGCGCAGAAAGTGTAACTCAAGTGACATCGAGAGATGAAGCATCAACATCATAACTTGTTCTAATAATAGAATCATAAGGTAACTTCATTCTCTTTCTAGGGAAGTGTTCCATACCTTTCTTGAGAGGAAATTGATATTTAATATTACCTTCCTTCATATCAATAGTAGCACCAACGGTTCGAAGAAAAGGTCTTCCCAATATAATGGGGCAAGATGCATTGCATTCAATATCCAAGACAACAAAATCAACGGGGACAAGGTTATTGTTAACCATAATATGAACATTATCAACTCTCCCCAAAGGTTTCTTTTTAGCATTATCAGCAAGATTAACATCCGGATAACAGTTTTTCATTGGTGGCAAGTCAAGCATATCATAGACTTTCTTAGGCATAACGTAAATACTTGCACCAAGATCACATAAAGCATTACAATCAAAATCTTTGACCCTCATTTTAATGATGGGCTCCCAACCATCCTCTAGCTTTCTAGGAATAGAAGTTTCAAGTTTTAGTTTCTCTTCTCTAGCTTTTATGAGAGCATTTGTAATATGTTTTGTGAAAGCCAAATTTATAGCACTAGCATTAGGACTTTTAGCAAGTTTTTGTAAGAACTTTATAATTCAGAGATGTGGCAATCATCAAAATCTAAATCATTACAATCTAAAGCAATGGGATTATCATCCCCAAGGCCAAGCGCAGCAGACCGCGCGGCAACGGAGGAGGGATTTTGGGGGGAGGCGAACGAGGATCTCCCAGATGACGATCTCCTCCGGGAGGCAGCGGCGGGGAGGCGTCGCTCCTGCGTTCGGCTTCGGCATGGCCGCCGTCTCGGATTCCATCGCAGGAACGAGAAGAGTTGTCGTGCTTATTTGGAAACAACACGTGATGGACTTGGGCTGGGCTTAGCTCAGTTTATATGGAAATAATTTTCTTCTACTACTAAACATTTTCATGAACGGATATGGGCTGGGCTTACCACAGGGTTTTGGCATACAATATTTCCATACGTAAAGAGTTTACGGAAGTTGCTTGAAACTTTAATTTTATTCACGATATTTTTAGTGGCACGAATCTGAAGAATTACTTTCCAACTATGAAAATTTTCACATAGGGTGGAGCATACTTATTTCACAAAATGTTTACTAAAATTATACTACTATATAAGCTAGACCTGATTTTATGAACTACTTTCATGTACGTGGAGCTAGTTAGATATTGAAATACAGAACAACTTCCATTGAAAAAAAAAGAACACCAAAGCTGAATTGCAGCCAGAGCAAAAATAATACGCGCATAGCCCTAAAACAAAAATTGTACGCATGCGAAGACCAAACCTAGCTTGTGTACATATTATATGCACCTTAACGGATATATGGAAGTTTTTTTTCATCATGGGTTCACATTTCACACTCATTTGTTTATATTATTATATATGAACATCACAAACACTCTGGCAAACCTTGTCCAAGAGAGGCCAATATGGTAGCTCACCACATAGCACAATTTGCGCATGATGGCGAAAGTAGTTTTGGCTAGGATGGTGATCCAATAGATTTTATTCCTACATTGGTTTTAAATGATGTATTAGTTTTGGACAATGTAACTATTCTATAAGAGGCGGCAAGTTTCAGACACACTCTTTTCCTTTCAGGGTACCTAAAGGGACTGGGAGGTTTTTAATGAGACGACTTGCTGACCGTATACATATTTATGATTTCAAAAAAAAACACTCTGGTGAACCTTGGTTGTCATGGCCGAGGTACTTGATTGTATGCAAAAAGAGAAAACATATGGCTAGAGATAGATCCAACTTACCGAAGGGGACCACACTAGATCTTTGAAAATAAGAAGAGAGAGAGAGGCCTGGCCCACTTGGAGCCTGGTACACGTAGAGATGGGCTGCCTAGTCCGCGGGCCCGGGATATAATGTAGAAGACGAGCCTTAGGGCTTCGTTCTTGTATAGTTATATTGTACAAACGGATATCAAGGCCACGTCGGCGATGGCATCCAACAAGACCTTGATGGCCGCCGATACGGAGGTTAAGCTGGGCGAGAGCTCGAGCTCAACTGGTGGAAACGGCCACAGGGACGGGGGCAGGAGGATTCAGCTGCCCAATGATCACGTTTCAGTTGTTACTGTCCATGGAGCTTCGCGGCGACTCGGGCCAAGTCTTCAAAAACGGGATCTGCTACCAATGGTGCGAGAGAGGGTACGTCGAGATGGTCGGTAAGTGCCCCGTAGCGGAGGACAGTGAATTCGGACCGGACACCGGCTCGACGCCGGCGAGGAGGAATAAGATGACCGAGTGCTTCTTATGATCGAATCTGATTGGTTGTTCTAAACTCGTGGGCATCTGATGCGTCCCGTTCGAGGAACCTTGTATTGGTCATGAATTTCAGGTCGGCTCATATATATTGTCTCATTTTATTCTAGCTACTTTGAACCGTGCTCATTTGACAATACAATACAGATACACTTATGTAAAGCTCGTATTCACCCCTGCTTGCCAAGCCAGCAAGGTGTTCGGTCGCTCAAGCATGCCTGGCTCGCACCCAGTTTCCTGCCTTATTTACCCTGCATTCAGTAACTCGAAACACCACTAGTACCAGTGTGATTTCGCAAGACCGAAAACAATGGTCTCCAAGAGAGAGATACCAAGACCTACCGTGGTTTTTTTCAGTAGCAAGGGACACTCTAACATGCAATATTTTCACACCGGTGGATTCTTCAGCCTAATCTTGTTGGCTAGGGCCTCGTGACCAAGTGCATTATTCCTCACGCTGGATACAGCCAAGCAGCATAGCTAGTGATCCGAAAGGGGCAGCGGAACTAGAGCAATCTTGGAGCAGGCAGTAGAAAAAACATTTCAATCCGGAGTCCAAAACAAAAGGAGAGTTTCAGAGGTACAAAATGTAATGCTATATGATTTGTCGCTGGGATTGAACTTTGAGATGGTGCTCGACAATTTTAGACACCTGAAACACTAGTTGTCTACCAAGTTGCAGGTAATCTACAATTTTAGACTTGACACATGAAACACTAGTTGTCTACCAATTTTGAGATGGACAGATGGTGCTGACAATTTTACGCTCAACCCCCGAAACACTAGTCGTCTACCAAGTGAATGGATGATAACTGATTTTCTAGAAAGAAAGAAAGAAAGAAATAATACACTAGTGAACAAATGATGATCTCAATGGCACAATGCAAACTTAAAATTGCCACCATTTAGCTGAGGAAGGAGTTAACTTACCAAGATCCGAAGAACCAACCAAACCCAGGCACCCAAGAAACAGGACTATCAGGAAACCCACGGCCGCCAGGTGGAACCAGACCCCAGCCTCCAGGGTGCCATCTTGCAGAACCTCCCCATCCTAGCCCTCCAGGCCCATGCAAATCCATCTCGCAAAGCTAAACTGCTGTTGAATGGTGATCTATAGCTTCACAACTCAACCACAAACAGCAATCTGAAACTTAAGCTGCAGTGAAGAAGAATTTATACAGGCACAGTGAGAACTCGTAGTCGTGCATCTACCTGCTGTTCAACAGCTCTCACCCACTGGTCTATCTTTTCAACTATTGTTCTATGCTTACTGACATATTTAGCTTTCAACATTGAGTCTACTTCTAAAAGGAAAAAAAAAATGGTCTAACTGTAAGAGCACAACACCTCCCTTGCAAAAACATTTAAACATATGAATCTAACAAATCTATCAAGAATCAGAAACTACAAATTGTGTCCCATACTTTTATATGCAAAGCACAACTTAAGGTCTTTATAGAAGTTGTGCTACAAAATGTGTTTATCAAGTAGCGCCCAGAAATCCACCAATGAATAAAATACAAGACCAATTAGTACAACACGTGAGGCAGTCCTACAGACAACCAGTAAGCAAATATAATACATGTTTCATACTTAGAACAAGAGACATGGCAAAATAAACTGATATACAAAGAACAACAAGGCAAAGAATATGTTACATAAAAGATTCAGTTGCTGGAACACAATTCAGAAGTGGACAAAAATTGAGCCCACATTTTCTACTGCCAAAAGTAAGCAGCAAATTGCATTGCTAAGATGACAAGAGACGCACAAGTGCGCACACTGAGAAAATATAGCATCAATCAGAATAGACAGAGCAATAGGTTGATACAATGTTGTAATTAAGACACCAAAGTCAATTCTTCCATTGAAGAAAATACCATTAACTAACAATAGTAATGCGGTCTTGTCTCATTCTCGTAAACATCACAAATCCTACTATACAGAACAGAATTACATATGCAACTGGTAAACGTCTTGACAAATTTCCTTCAGAACCTTCATCCCTGATTACTAAGCCACGAAGGCGTGCGGTCGCTAAAGGATGGCCTGATGCCTGTTCGGCATCCGGTTCGATCGACAAACGGGAGATATCTTTTACTGCGGTTTCGTACCGTTTATTTACCCTGGTAAATGCATTGAGTCCTGAAACAACACTAGCACCAGGTCTGAAACCAATGGTCTCCAAGAGAGAGACGCTATCAGTAGCAAGGGACACTATCAGTATGCAATATCTCCACCCAGGTGGACTCCAATTTTTTTTACTAGGGCTTGTGACCAAATGCATTATTCCTCACAGTGGATACAACAGACAGCTCGGCAAGCTATCAGAAAGGGAGCAGCGGGCCGCCTGGGCCCAAATGCAAGAACGAACCAGAGCAATCTTGGAGCAGGCAGCAGCAGCGCAGGAGGTACAGACTACAGAGTGAGTCCCCTAAAAAAAGAGGTAAAGAGTGAGTTTTCACATGATTCCTTCTTGAGACAACCTGTTTCCAAGTCCCAACCCAGTGGTACTACATAGAAAATGAAAAATGGCTGGCAGTTACAGTGTTTGAACACGAACGCAATCTGGAACCTGAACCGGGAAAAGACAGACCTCTTCTCCTTACCAGTACAAGCTCTAATACCATAGCTTATGTTAAGATCGAATGTCACATGAAGCATTAGTGCCACAAAATGTTTGGCAGCTAAAGTGAAACGATAGACTTTTACCCTGGAGTTGGTTGATCTGTGAAATGCACGAACGAGGTACAAAATTAGAGTCATAAAATGTTTTGAGTAGTGTATACATGGTAACAAAAGAAACTCCCAACAACATGGCACATGCGGTGAGCAATCTCAAAAGGATACTATCTAAAAAACAAGAGAAACTCCTAGGATAAAATATCTTCGGAAAAGTGAGTTCTTCAGCAAGTATTTAACCCAGGAACTATAACCCAGTTGCATTATTAGTTGCTGTGGATGGCGACTGGCAGCTGGGAAAACAATCAGAAAGTGGGCAGCAGACTGCCTGGGCCTGGTGTCCAAAGAATGGGCCACAGCAATATTGAAGAAGAGGAGGTAGAAGCGGCAGAAGCTGCAGAAGAACCATTTTATTCAGAGTCTGAACAAAAGAGAGTTTCAGAGCTACACAACTAAATGACTAGTTTATGCTTCATTGCTTGGGAGTGAATTTTGAGATAGCGCTGATTGCTTTTAACACTTGACCCCTGAGCTACTAGTCATCTAGCAAGTGAAATGACTGATGTTGTAGACAGACGAATGATTTTTACAAAGGACAAGAAATGATACACTAACAGAACAAATTGATGACTTAATGGCACAATGCGAACATAAAATCTCTATCAGTTGGCTGAGGAAGGAGTCAACTTACCAGGATCCGAAGAAGCCACCGAACTCAGGCCCCCAGGAACCAAAGCTAACGAGAAACCCAGGGCCACCAGGTGGAACCAGACCCCACCCTCCAGGGCCCATCCCTGCAGGACCTCCCCAACCTGGTCCTCCTGGCCCCGCAGATCCATCCCGCAAAGCTAAACTGCTGCTAAACAAAATACTGAACTGCTGCTCAATAGTAACCTACAACTTCACAACTCAACCCCAAAGAACAAACTGGTACTTACGCTAGTTCGAGGTTTAGAAGAATTCATACAGGTATGGTGAGAACTAATAGCTAGCCGAGATGTACCTATTGTTAAATATCTCACTCACTGGCCTATCTTCCAATTACTGTTCTCTGCTTACTGGTGCATTACAAGGACATTCTGAACTCTCCAGACTTAGTCCAATTCTAAGATACTTTGTTTCACAGTATGATCTAATCAATACACTCTTAACAGAATACAATAAATCTAAAAGTACAACACCTACAGGAAAATATATAAAAGCATCTGACTCTACCGAACCATCTAGAAACAGCAACTACAAACCGTGTGCCAAACTACCTAAGTTTTCCACAGACCACCATTAAGCCAATCTAAAACCTGGTTCTTGGGTAGAACAATGACACAGCGCAGAATTAACAGAAACTAAGAAGAACAAGGCAAAGTATATATGTGCAAAGACTAAGTTGCTAGAATGAATCCAGAAATGGGCACAAATTAAGTAAACATTTTCTACTGCCAATAAGCACCACTTGGCATTGCTAAGTAATAGAACGGAAGAACTAGTGCAGACACAGACTAAACATAGCATCAAATACAATATATGGAGAACTAGGTTGATATATATGATATCCTAATTAAAATAGCAAGGTCAATTGTTCAATTCAATAAAATAAAGACACGAGACAGCTTAGTTAGGACATATTTCAAATGTGCACCATGATGCCTCGGTAATTTGAGCACTAATACATATCAGTAGCCCCTTCTGCCTTACAAGCATTGAATTTATGCAACCAGATAACAATGAGAGCTTCTTGACCATAACTCTATAGAACCAACAAAGAAGCTAGCGAGCTCGTTCTTGTCTTCTTGATGTTGCAGTCCTCAGATGAAAGGAGAACCATTCACAACATAACCCTCGAGTGTCGGAAAGAAGGCATGCGGAACAAGAGATTGTTTGAGGCGAAGTTGATTAGGCAACTGTAATACGCGATGGAAACTGGCAACCAAGCTTGCCATCCATGTCAATCTGAAGTAGCCACTTGCCAAATTTGACCAGCAGGAGCATATCGCCTTCCCAAGACGGGGCCACACTCCATTTACCATCGAACATTCCAAACTTTGCGGTGAGCTCTGGAGCCGGCAACTCAACCCGGTATTTGATGGCCCATGCCTCGCTCTCGTAGTCTTGCGTCATCCAGATATCAACCGCTGTCGCTGCATCGTTAAAGCTGGACATGCCGAGCATCCCATCCATCTCAAACAACTTAGCTTTGCCAGGAACAGCTGGAGCACGCATCTGTCGGAACGACTCAGTTTTGGTGCTGAATACTTTGATGATCATGTTGTCATGCTGCTCTACTTGCCAATGCAGGCTACCACGGAAGAACAGCACAGAAGAGGGTTCACATACCATGTCCTCCGCATGGGGGCAGCTTATGCGCCTCGGCGGGTGGTCGGAGCCCAATGTGAAGACGTAGTAGTATCCATCTTGATCGTCAGGTGCATAATGACTCGGCTTCTCGAGCAATAGTCTGTACTCGCCGGTAGGGCTATGAGGGTACATCCCCAAGAGCGCGAAGCGATCAAGCTGCCGCAGGCGAGCATACTGACGAGTTGCAGGGTTGCAGATAGAGTAGTCCGACAACTTCCTGTAGCTGCGGCAGAGGACAAGGAGGCCGTCGCAGGACGCCTCCAGAGAGAAGAAGGATCTGCCGAGCCGCGCGACGGACTGGAGCTGGTCGACGGCGGCGAGCCCTGCCCGGTGGTCGAAGGGGATGACGTCCAGGGAAACGCCGTGGTCGCTGAGAAGCTCGTAGCCACATAGGAGAGGGAGAGAGGGCTGGCGACCGTGGTGAGCGAGGAGGAAGTCGCGGGTGGAGGTGGCGCGGCGCCAGGCGGGGCACACGGCACGGCAGCGGAGGAGGGATTTGGGAGGCAGTCGCACGAGGATCTCCCATACCACGATCTCGTCCGGGAGGCCGGGGTGGAGAGCCGCCGCTTCTGCTGCAACTGCGGCCTCTGCCATGGTCGCCGGCCGTCCCAGGAGCAGAGCAAGAGGAGTGGTATTGGTGGTGTGTAGTGATGGCGGCGGCGGAGCTGTCAGCTGTGGAGAGTAGGTCAGTTACTGAGGGAACGCGTTTGGGCCATCTCCTTGAACGTGTTGGGCCTGGGCTTAGCTCGTCTGATGGAAGAATGGCTGTCAACCAGGGAGTTGTGCTCACTAGAGAAACAACAAAAGTCTCAACGAGTTAGATTGTGCCTCTTCCTTTTGAGGTATAGTTTTTGCCTCTGCTGTTGTACAATTCCTAGGTGGAATATTATAGATTAGATATATGTCATTGCAATTATTGTGTATTCTAGAAATACTATCACAATTTTTATCTTTTGAAATATGCCACGGCATTTTTAGAAAGCGTGAGGGTGATGTTTTTCAAAGAATCTTGAAAATTGTAGCGACATGTTTTGAAAGATGAAAATTTTAGTGTCATTTCTTGAATACGCAATAATTGCAATAACATATATCCAATTAACCCTTATAACAACTCTAAACGTACTTGGAACGGATTACTAGCTCTGGTGTGGGCTAGGCTTTGCCGAGATGAACTCGGTATGTGCTGCGCTAAACCTTCAGTGCGCTTTATTATACCCCATGAAGCATTCACACTTAAAATGGTTAGCCGATAAAGTGAAATAGCAGGAGATCATCCCAAACAATGCAATGGAAAGAGTTTTGTACAATGGAAGCACAAAAAAGTACTCCTAGAATTTTTAGGTTGCCATACTAGTCTTTTCTACAAGAATACAAAAATTCCATGGAAGGAGACAAATTAAACCTATAAGGATGAGCTAATTAGTGTTCACAAGACATGTCTAACGAGAGTCATGCGGAAATTCTAATTATAAGAGAGCTTTTCATTGATAAATTGACTTGCCATGCAACCAATTAAGTTAATAATTAGTTCTCTCACCGTCTTCTAAAAATCATATGCAGCCAGAAAGTCAACAAATAGTATGAAATCCTCCCTCTTCTTAAAATCATCTACAACAAAGGGTAGAGAAACAAGCAAACAATTTACTATCAAGAAGACCACAAGATAAAAATGTAAAACCAATTCTTCAAGTTAAGCAATGAGCATATATTGTTAACAATTGAGTACTAAGAAAAAGGACTAGACAAAAACAATAGAAACTCAATTCCTTAGCTCAATGAATTGAGGCATGATGCACCTTAGTTGTTAACAATTGAGTACTAGAACCAGTAGATATAAATAAAATCAAAATCAATTCCTCAGTCCAGAATATGCGGCAGATCAATCAAAAGTATTCCAAAAGCAGAGCAAACTGACTAGGTAACTTTAGCACCTAAACATGCAGTACTCACTTCAACATGAAAGGGGATTGAAAAAATGATCGATTTCATACAACCATATATCAGGAGAGTCACTGGCCATATATAGTTTTATACACATTAGTGCAAAAATCAAGAAACTAGCCGGCTTATATATTGCAGCTCATTAGGATACGACAACTAGGCCACTAAGAAGAACCACCTCAGTAAAAGCCGTCAGAGGAAAGGTGAAGCATTCACAGCATGAGGATCCTGAGGTGTCATGAAGAAGTTATGTGGAACAAGAGTTTGCTTGAGCCGATCGTCCGAAGCATAGATTTCCTGGCCATAACGATGGAAGCTATCAACCAGTTCGCCATCAGTGTTAACGTAAAACATCCACCCGTCATGACTGACCAGCAAGAGGACGTCTCCACCCACGGACACAACACTGCCATATGAATCGTCATCCCAGCACCCAACCTTCCCTCTGATTTCTTCGACCGGCAATTTGACGTTGTACTCGTGGACCCAAACCTCGTCTTCATAGTTCCGCAACACCCATATATCAAGAACTTCCATGGCATCGTTGTAGCCATAGAAGCCAAGCTTGCCATCCATCTCGAAGATACTTGACTCAAAGATACTTGAGTTGGTAGGACGAGCTGGAGCATGCATGTGCCGAAACGACTCGGTCATGGTGTCGAATACCAATATTACCAGCCTGCTTTCACCCTGATGTTTCTTTGGGTACCAGTGCAGGCTATGGCAGACCGAAACAGGCTTGTACCACGAGGCTGCCGCTGCATCCGGACCCCCAATGTACCTCAGTGGATGGTCGGAGCCCAGCGCGAAGACATAACATCCAGTTGTACCTTTAGGTGTGTGTATGCTCCCGTGTAGTAACAGCCGGTACTCGTCGGTAGGGCGGTGCAGATACATCCCCAGTATCGTGAATATACCGAAGTCCCATGGTGCCCGGAGGGGAGCATGCTCACGAGTGACCGGGTTGCAGACGCAGTAGGAGGTTCCAGTCATGCCACGTTTGGAGAGGATGAGGAGGCCGTCGCAGGAGGCCTTCGGATAGTAGGATTGGTCAACCCGAGCGACGGTTTGGAGCTTGACGTCGGCTGCCCGGTGATCGAAGGCAAGAAGTTCGTTGTAGCAGGCGTCATCGTACTTGAAGCCGGAGTCGGGTTCACCCCAAACAATGGGGAGGGTAGGCTGGCGGCCATGGTGGGAGAGGAGGAAGTCGCGGGTGGAGGTGGCGCGGCGCCAAGCTTAGCAGACCGCGCGGCAACGGAGAAGGGATTTTGCGGGGAGGCGGACGAGGATTTCCCAAACGACGATCTCCTCCGGGAGGCAGCGGCGTGGAGGCGTCGCTTCTGCCATGGCCATGGCCGCCGTCCCGGATTCCATCCAAGGAACGAGAGGAGTTGTCGTGCTTTCCTGGAAATAACGTGATCGGCTTGGGCTGGGCTTAGCTCAGTTTATATGGAAATAATTTTCTTCTGTTACCTTTTTATGAGCGGATATGGGCTGGGCTTAAC